>NC_056737.1:48386435-48636435 GCF_019279795.1 Protopterus annectens | reverse complement strand
TATTTTGAATTTCAAGATTATGAGCTTTCAAGATTTAGAAGCAGACCCATGTATATATATATATATATATATATATATATATATATATATATATATATATATATATATATATATATATATAGATCTATCAGGGCACAGAATTTTAGATTTACTAACACTTGCACTGATGTCAGTTAAAAATGTGCAAATTAACAGGCTTGCTGCAGAAAATCCCAGAAATTCCTCAGAATGCTAATGCCACTTCCAGCGTGCTCTGCTCTCACACCTCAGGGAATGAATGTGTTATAGGGTTTTTGCCTGGATGGGAAATAGTAAGCTCAATGCTCAGTGGATTTCCAGAGCTAAATTTAAAAACGTCTGCCAGTAAATCAATCTATCAATTAATCAATCAATCAATCAATCAATCAATCAATTAATCAATCAATCAACCAACATTAAAGTGTAGTCTGCATTGCCCTATCAATAACAGAGATTAATTAAAATAATTCCTCCAGTGTCTCAAGTTATTGATGTGTGACCTGATGTCTACTGAGTTAACTGACTCTAGATATCTTGATCTTACCTTTTTGAACTTTATACCAGGTGCAGTCATTCCTCTGCAGTCTGTGTTTCCAATCTCATTTCTAACTCCTTGGACCTCTGTGTGGTCTTTACTGAATTACTGCTCAAAGTGTGCCACCCTTTCTGAGTGGCATTTTCGTTCCTGCAGATCTGAACTGTTTCTTCAAAGTCCTGCATTCCTTAGAGCCTAGCTGTGTTCTTGCTGTTCAGTCCTCTCTACCTCAGTCACCTTCTCCCAATGTATCTACCCCTTCCCTTGTCCAGCTCTTGCCTTTATTTTCCTCATACACCTTATGACGCAAGAATAACAGTTGTGGAGCTTCTGGCAGTTATTCTCAAGATTAAACAGGTACTTGCAATAAGTGTTGAGAACACAGTACCCCAAAACCTGTAATTCCTGACCTGATAGTCCAAGGATATGTGATGCACAACTGGCTTGCCTCAATGTGTTATGGGCCTCAATAATCATTTGCGGTGACTTGCTCTATCAAATGTAAGCCTTTTTGGGTAATGGTGGTTGCAGTTTCATTAAGTATAACTGCTTCACTCATGATGCTTCAGTCATTAGCTTTTGAACAGTGAATTGTCAAAAATTCAGAAACTAGAGGCTATGAAATTGTGATCTCTAGTCACCAGACATGCTCTCTGCTACATGTGATGGACGAAGCTTTGTGCCATCTTCAGTGCGAATACTGCAACTCAGATGTCACATAAAAAGTTTCTCATGAAGAGGAAGGGCATACAATTTTTGAAGAGATGTGGACAGTTGTTTTTGAAGAATAGATTTTCCATGTAAATTGTTTATATTATTTTATTTTATTTTGACTTCATCACTCCTGAGAAACTCGAAAAATGCTGTGACCATCTTTCTGTGCTTGAAAAACACATTGTCTTCTCAAAGGACATGGTACTCTTCTGAGATCACTTGGTTGCAGATCCCTTGGCACTGATCTTTATAACCCTTGATTCAGATTTATGAGGCTGCCATTATTTGATGCTGTTAAAAAACAACCCTTACCTCATCCTTCCTACTTGCATTGACCTACTCGACTGATACTAGGCAGATAAGACAGTACACTTAGACTTGTGCACCTTAGCACAGTACAAGTCTTTTGCAAAATTAACCAGCTAAGGCCCTTGCTCTAGTTTACAGGCCTAATATACTATACAATCACAAAATAAAACAGTATCGATCCTTTCATTTTGGATGGTTACATAATCTCACATCAGACTTTTTTGGTGTCCCTATCCTCTTTTGTGGCATTCAAGCTCTGTCCTCCAGTGGCCCTTTCACTTTTTCCTGCTCCTGCTATGAGGGGGCATGAGGGAAAGACATGAAGCAGGGACTATGGCAGTCACCTGCCAGAAGGTAAGGAAATGTGATGCTTCTAAACAGTCCTTTCCTACCCTGTGCAATACTTAGCTACACCAAGCAGCTATGAATACTTGCTTCTACATTTGCACTGTAAAGTTGGATTGCATGCATGCTATGGCTAGGCTTACTCTCAAGTGTACCCTTGTGTGATAGTCTACAATTGATCTTTCCCATAGGTGGAATTTCTCTGGTAGAACTTTCCCTGGCTCCCACTACCTCGCTGACACCCTTCCTTGGATTGGGAAAGATGGCTTCATCTGTTTACTGCTTTCCTTCAACCATCTCCTCCAATACCAGGACCAGATGCTGAACTCTTGCCATCTCATAGGACACTGTATCTGTTTTTGTAAAAATAAACTTTAAAACTGATTTGGTAGCGATCATACTCATACCTAGCAATGAACTTCTAGGAGGTCAGCTTGCATTGTGGCGAGATTGGCAGATAACACTCTTGTCTGGTTTTAAGTCTTTTCTGAAGGGTGCTGTTGAAGTCATGACAGAATGCATCCACATGGCTCTCCTTCCTAACCCTCATAAGCTAGGCACTGCGTGTTGCAAGCAGAAATGTCATCGTATCAGTTGGCACTAATCTGCTGGTTATTGAAGAAAGTTAGGGACTATTCCACAGTGATAAGCACTTTAAGGCTCTTTTAACTTATTCTAGAACCCCCTCCACATACTCAAACCTGAAACTGATTAACCACCCTCCCCCTAAGACTGGCTCCTTTCTTATACAACATTCATAATTCTGAGGTTTTGCATCCTTCCACAAAAGATTATTATTTTACCATTGTCACACGGTAAGGAAATGCATTCAGTGTCAAACTACCTTTTGCTAATAATGTGTATTAGAAATTTCTTACGCCTTTCTGTGCTATCTAAGGTGGACTGATCACTGCTCCATGTTGGTAGCAATGTTAAAGAAATGCCACAAGTCTTTAATAATAGTATTTCTTTATTGTATGATGCATACTTCTGATACAATACAGAAGTGACTGTCTATGCCATCAAGACATTCACTGACCTAAAATTTCAGACCACTTGGGAGATGAAAACCACTGACTCCATTCACAACAGAATGCACTACTTTTCACTTTGGAACTTGTGGAAAGAAAAGATATGATGTTTCCATGGTCAAGAAAACATCTCTGTTACTAAAATGTGAGGCAGTAGTAATCCACTCTAAAAGATGTGATCACAAATCTATCATCTTTAAAACTAATATCACAACTAATTTTAATGCTTCATAAGTATTTTTGTAGGGAATTTATAGGGGTCCAAGGCAAGTTAGTCTCACAATCAGTAACACCTTGCCAATTAGTTAGGAACCTCTGGGGCTTTTCTAGTTGTTTGAAATTTTGAGTGAGGTACAGCCTAAAGGGGGAATTGTACTGTATAATCAGCCTAACTAGTGCCAAATATAAGAAAGAATTATAGCATCTTTAGAAATGGATGATATACCTTTGGCTATTAGTTGTGCTAAGTAGAGGGATATTCTGATTATAGTTGCCACATGATGATCAAAGGACAGGGATCTCTCATCCCAGGTACCAAGATGTTGAGGGTAGAGGTTGTTTACAAAATGAAATGAGACTACCCTTTTTCATGTTTAATTTCAGCCAGTTTTCAGTATACCAGGTATTAACTAGAGTAACTTGTTTTTGAGGGGTACAAGTGTCTGATGGGGTCTTGCGAATAATACCCAGTCTGCAGTTATCTACAAACTTAGTAAACCAGAGGTCCTGGTTCTCAGTTTGAATATCATAGACATCAGTGCCAAAAATGATGGGGTTCCCAGTGCAAAGCCCTGGGGGCTCTGCTAGTTATCTTCATACTTTCAGATGAGACACACGAACTTTGTAAGCTGTGTCTTTTTAGCCAGTTTGCCAGCCATCTTATCACATAAAGATCTATATTTAAAGCATTTAGCTTCCTTACAGTACCTGCATAGGTTATGATTTCATACAATTTGGCTAGGTCAAAATACACTGTGCGAACAGCAAAACCAAGCCAAGCATTTCTGGTTTTAGCTTTTGTCATCACTGCTTTTCAGATGTCCTTCTGAGGGTCATGACCAGTCTACTGCAGGAATTTTTATTATACTAAGCCCCCAAGCCTTTCTGTGCTGGAGGGAAGCCTTCTAGCTTATCAGTGGTATGCTAAGCACTAAGAAGCCTGTCTACCACAAGATGAGTAGTTTCTGGCCCAGAAATTGTAGTTTATTGGCTGTTTGGGCAGTTTTTTCCATCTCTTTCAACTTTCTGGTTTAAAAGCCCGCATTTGCACTTTCCCGTCTTTCCTGTAACTAGTCTAGTCCAGATACAGATTTGATGTATTCAGGACTGTTTGTAAGCTTCTGAGTGGTGCCAAAGTCTGCTCTTCAATTTCTCCCTTACATCTGCTAGTTATCTCCTCTCCTGCACTTTTACTAGCTTATTAGTCTAGCACTGTACCAGACTTCTTGTAGCAATTATTATAGCATACAAAAGTGCTACCAGCACTAAACGTTTTACAAGAAAACAGCTCCATTACTTATTAATGCCCACCCCTCCAGGCATGTCTAAAGTCAGTTCCCTGTGCTTTCTCCTATTAACCTAGTGAACTTGGGTATCCTGAGGCAATGTAGCAACTGCCTCATGTACACCAACAACCCTCTCCTCTTACCTCCCAACACTCAGACTTGTGAGAGATGCACTTATATATCCAAATTGGAAGCCATGCACTCTCCAGCCAAGACCAGAATAGCTGGTCAAGAGGAGAAGGTCAACATTTGCACCACACCACATGGAACACATAACCCTCCAGAACACACACCAGCACTGCCTTCACATAAAAACAAAAACCATACACTCACCTTCATGGAGGCTCTCAATAAAAATCTACCCAAACAGCAGAGTCCTCCAATGCAGAAATGCACTCGACCACCACAGCACAACACTAATCATGAGACACATAACTCTCCTAAACAGTGTGCCACTCAACCAAAGCCATTAAGGGAAAACAGCATGCCAAACACACCAATCATAGGTGACTTGATAGTGAGGCACACTGATGTCCCACTCACTAGGTTAAATAATGAGAAAGTAACAGTCAGCTGCCTGTCAGGTGACAGGATCTGCCACATAATGCATGCACTCATGTCCCTCAACAACAAGTACAAATATGACTCTGTCATTGTACATGTGGGTGTAAATAACCTGAGATGTACCTCTGTGGACTACATGAAAAGAGACATGGAGGATCTCTTGGCTTATGTAGCCCAGGCGGGTATGACCCTAGCCCTGAGCAGCATCCTACCATCAAGCAGAAAATGATTGATTTCAAAAACTGGCTAAGTTTGTGGTGTCATTCTAAGGGGATCCGGTATCTGTCTGCCTGGGATGACATGACTGACATACCTCTCTGTCTGCCTAGGATGACATGACTGACATACATCCATACTTTGCCAGAGATGGCCTGCATCTGTCACCCCTGGGCTTCCAGATGCTGACCAAGGCTCTTGCCACCCCTATAGTGCTTTTTTTAGGTGGTGTTCCAAAGACCAAATTACCACCATAACAGCTACAAACAAATGCAATCTGAGGGTCATGGTGCTCAACGCTAGAAGTCTAAATCTCAAAATGCACTCACTTGAAGCACTCCTTAAAATGGAGAACATCGACATTTGTGCTGTAACAGAGACCTGGTTCAAGGCATCAGAAAGCACCCCTGCAGTACCAGGCTATAACTCATTCCACATCTTTCAGCCCCAGAACTTGGACCGAAGCTCCATAGGCGGTGGTGTTTCCATATTCATAAAGGATGCGCACACCTTCAGACTAGTAGCCCAACATAATGCATCAGAGATACTTCAGGTGCAGCTAACATTGGGTAAGACAGGGATTCAGGTCGTAGCCTGATATACATCCCCAACCATGTCCCAAGACTCACACTCCACGTTCCTAAGCACCCTGGAGAATATTAGGGTCCAACCTAACACTCTCATACTGGACGACTTCAACTACCCTTCCATTAACTGAGAAAACTACTCATCTACCAATACACTTGCCCAATGTTTCCAGGAATTCATTAATTCCAATGCCCTGGATCAGCACATTCTTACCCCCACTAGAGGTAGCAACATCCTTGAAATGATCATTATTAACATGGGCAACTGTTGCTCTAGACCAATAGTCAACTCCTCCCTGGTTAGATCCGACCACAAACTAATCACCTTGGAAATCCATATCCATCCCCCCACAAAGGTAACCATCATGAAAAACATCTCCAAAGCTAACTTTGGGCTCCTAAAATAGAGGTGGCTAACTTCACGACACCCATGCAAATGGAGAATAATTGCATGACCACCAAATCATACACCAATGCATTGTATGAACATGTACACAAATGCATGGATTTCACCATACCCAATAGAACCAAGACGGTCTCCTGCAAAAATAATGAAGCCAGTCTGGTGGTCCCCTGCTATAAACAAACTCGACAACAGAAGAAGGAAACTGATGTGGAATAAGGTGAAGTCCCAAGACTGGAAAAACTCCCTTATCAGCCTCAACAAAAAGTTTAGATCCCTCATCAAATCTACTAAAGCTGACTATGAAAACAGAATTGCAGAAGACAGAAAAGACAACCACAAGGCCTTCTATAGTTATGTAAAGAATCTCCACGGCAATACCCAGATTTGTTCTGAGCTACTGCACAATGGTACCTCCTATACCGAGCCAACAGATATTGCCAATATACAGGCCGACAGATTCAGTGCTAACTTTGCCCCTCCCTCCAAAGGACTAATCACAATACCAGTAGATTACCAGGCACCCAGTATCATTGCTGCACAAGTTAAAACAGCACTGTCTAAAGCCAAGAATACAGCTTCTACGGGAGCTGACAATATCCCTGGCAGTGTTCTACATGAACTACAGAGTGAACTGGCACCACAACTGTGTGTCCTGTTCAATCACAGCCTCACATCAGGCTTTGTCCCTATGAAATGGTGCACTGCTACAGTCATCCCTCTCCACAAAGGAGGAACGACTGCAGACCCTGGGAACTATCGCCCCATCAGCCTGACGAGTCTGATATACAAAGCTATGGAACGCATCCTCATGGACCTAATAAAGTAGGATATAGGGAATCTTCAAACTCTGGATCCCACACAGTCTGATTTTGTGAAGGGTAGATCATGCCTGCTCAACTTGCCCGATTTCTTTGAGTCAGTCACCAGAGGTGTGGATGAAGGCAAGGTGGTTCATACAGCCTACCTTGATCTGGCCAAGGCCTTTGTTATCATTCCCCACTCAGGAATCATAGAAAAACTCACAAAGCTAGGCATCAACCCTGATATCACTAGGTGGGTTGCAAACTGGCTCACAGATAGAACCTACAGTGTGAAAGTAGCTGACTTCAAGTCAGACTGCCGACCAGTCACGAGTGGTGTCCCACAGGCCCAGTCCTGGGTCCTCTCCTGTTTGGTATCTACTTCTCTGAAGTCCAAGCCAACACAAAGGGACTCTGGCTGACAAAGTTTGCAGACGATTGCAAGTTGGGAGCTATTATTAACTCTCAAGTAATGTTGATATCCTACAGAAAGACCACACTGAGACCAACAACTGGTGTTAGAACCATGGCCTTAAGCTCAATGCCAAAAAATATGTCATCATCCCCTTTGGGAAAAACCCAGTTCCCATGAATTACCACATCTATGGTAGTCCACTGAACACAGAAGGCGTTATAAGAGATATGGGAACACAGGTTGACAGCAACCTCTCTTTTGATCACCACATTGCCACTGTGGTCAGAAAGTCCTTCTATGTGGCACATCTCATTACTAAGGGTTTTGCATCCAGGAAGAAAGAGGTCATTGTCTCCCTCTACTCTTCCCTCATTAGGCCAGTCATTGAGTACAATGTTCCATTTGGCATGTACCTCACTAGACACCTGCAACAACTGGAGAGGCTGCAAACGTACCTCACAAAGAGGATCCTAGGCCATAAACACTTGCCCTATATGGACAGACTCAAAAAACTCCAACTATTCGCTGTCTCATATCGCCTACTTAGAGGCGATCTCTGCTTGACTTACAAAGCCATGTCTGACCCAGCTCTGTTTGAAATGCTATATTTAAAGAAATCCCAATCCCTCCACACCACATGCTCCAGAGACCTCATCCTCATTACCACAATGAACAGAACATGCTGGAGGGACAGGTTCATAACCCAGAGACTGCCCATGCTATGGAATAGACTTCCCAAACATGTCAAACAGAGCACCTCAGTGGCCCTCTTCAAGAGAAATCTTGATGAGTGGATGGGAAATAGAAAATTCACCCCGTGGATCACTCCAGTGGCTCTACTCGACAGACACTGGGAACTGTGGTCGGGTGGCACAATGACAGGGTAATCCTATGGGCTAGGCTTGTAAAGGCTCCAGTGCCATTAGCCTAGTACACACCTATGAACCTATGAACTAAGGCATTCTATATTATGCCAGCTTAGCTTCAGTCCTGCCTAAATGTTGTTTTATGGAGTGTAACCAATGTAATTCAGTGTACTTTCAACATGAGCTTAGTTATTGCCATCGCGTTTATTGACCTTGCCAAAGTGAGCCATGAAATTGTAGTTGGCATGCTCACTAAACTTAAAGTGCTCCCAAGTTTCCTTCTTATAGTACTATCTCAACCCTGGTTGGTCTTCAAGAACCTTGTAATATTTTCCAGCTTATTCTCATCAGGTTTCTCCCAAAATATTCTGCCAGGCTGCTTGTATTTTGTTATTTATCAACAACCTCATATGTGGACTCCATGAGGACTCCCTGGTCTTATTGCCTTCATGTATACAGATGACTTTGTGTTTTTTTTATTCTGTTTCTTTATCAATCAGACTAGAAAAAGATCTAAATGTCACCCTAACTAACATTTGAAAGTGGGTACAAACTCATCAGCTTTTCATTAGTGTAGGCAAACCAAAGGACATGCCAATAGGTCCTTATTGTAACACACTTCCCATGAGCCCTGGAACACATTTGGAAACATTTTTCCTATAGATATTTTTGCATCTGTATGTTTCTTTATTATGCTACAAAAGCCACCAGGTTCATAGTTTAAAACACACATATTCCATGGTCATGAAGCAATGTGTGCTGCTTGTTACATCTGAGTATGAATGCAGGCTTCTGATGGTGTGTAATACCATGACTTTCATCTTGAAAACTCTATTAGGGCTTCAGAAGCACCTGGACCATTTCATCTTCTCTGTACCTTCCTTGGAATATTACAACACACTACTGGAAAAATGAGTTTTTCTCAGTTAAAAATCATGCAGACTTGTCAGTCCTACTTTGTTTTCTTCTTCCACTTGATACATAAAGATATCCTTACTTTCAAGAAACTGGTTGATATGTACTACAAGGGAATCTGTTCATTTTTCTAGGCAGATGGAATTGGCTCTGTGGCCCAAGCTTCTTCTTGCAATGAGGCTTCAGCTCAGAATCATGCTGTTGGACCCTAAAGCTCAAGTTACATATGCTAATGTGCAGATTTCAGAATCAAATCTACTAATGTTCAGTATTTATCCTCATCAACTAATATATACGACTTCCATTCAGTTAAATGCATATTTGGTTGACAAGATAGTGGTTTGTGAAATTGATCGAATGCAGAATAGTGTGTGTGAGTACGTTTTTGTTCTTTGTATGAAAGTGCACATAGGATGATATATGATGCTTGTAATGTAGTACATTCTGGGATTTATTAGAAGGGCTGTTGTGTGTTTTTATAAGTTGTTTGTTAGGGGAGATATGTGAATCATTTGGTGTTTTACTTCAGCATTGTCAATGCTGGTATTTGTTTTTTCAGCTGTAGTAGCTGTAATGACAATTGGGAATTTATGCTGATGCTGGTTTGTCAACATGTGTTTGTAGTTAGCATATGGCTGTAGATTGCATGTGATGGGAGGGTGTAGTGGAGATCGGGAATATTCCCTTTCCCCACTGCTATGCAATCTCAGACTTGATATATGTAAAGTAATGGGGGTCTGGGTGGAACAAGGGAGCACACCCCTAAAGAAAAATATTTTTTTTTTATTTTAGTTTAGTATTAGGTAGAATTTTTTTATGATTTTCATGATTTGTGTTTCACTCTGATTATATTTTGTTAAAATATGAGTTTGCTTTATTATTGTCTCTGTTGTGATAGCCTCTGTTTATTGCAGTTGGTGATTGCTTATAATACACACGTGTGCATGTGCGCACTCACACACACATTATATATGAATATAGATATATATTGCTTTCTTACAAGAACATATTTTCAATTCATCTGAGTGTTTCCCATTAATTTTCAAGCATGCTGCACCTTTCCCCACTTCTCCCCACATCCATCTTATCCAGTTTGCAGTGAAATACAATCACTGCACCAGTCAGGCAATACATAACATTCATTTATTTAAGCTGCAACTAAAATAATTCCTCTTTGATTCCTGGCTTTGCAACTGCTGCTGTCCTGGCTAAAATGTCAGTTTCTTCTCCTGTAATACCTACATACATCCTGTCTCTCCTTTTCCTTGTTTTTATGTCCTTACTTGTAATCTTACTTTTACTCATTACTTCTCCTGCCTCCCACACCTGCTCTACTTATTTCCGCTAACAAATACTTTTCTTTCTCTCCTCTTAGGACTGGATTACACTTTTGAGCTGCATTCAGAGACTTTTTTGAGAAGAGCATGTCATGTCATGTTTTTGGAAGAATAAAAAAGAAGGATGCCATCCTTTCTGCTGCTTGCTGAGGTGGAAGGCAAGAGCGGTGTAAGGAAAGTAACACATCTGTATCTATCAAAAAAGCACAAAAGTCCACAAACTGTAGGAAACCAAAGTCAGCACTCCTGGAACCACACACTTCAACAACTCAAGTAAATCCTTGTAGTAAATGGCCGCAAAACACTTTGGGAGTGGTAAAAACACTTTTTATTAAACCAAAATAACAAAGAGATAAGCGCTTTCATCAAGAACCTTCTCAACTTCATCAGATAAGAGCAAATCTAGAAAAACACTCAAGTACATTCTGCAAGAGCATTAATTAAGTAATAAACCAATCTCATCACACTGACTAAAAAGGACCTCCCTGAACTCATAAATATTCATGAAATGCAATCAAAAAAGTATTCTTAAAAAGACGGATTCTCAAAAGCCTGCACAGAGTGCAAGATGAGTGCAGTAGCTCACGCAGGCAATATGTCTGCCGTGCGATCCAGGAACAGCCGACAGGGACGTGCATGAGAGCTCCAGCACTAATCTTGCACGGACTAAGCCCTGGTATGCAAATCACCTCATTTGCTGGAGAAATCCATGCAAATGAGGTGATATTGCAATCCAGGAAGCTTGCAATGGTACGTGCAAGACAAGTGCAATCTGCAGAAATGTACTCGGTTAGTAACCGAGTACATTTCTGCAAATTCCAAAACGGAGCTATGACAGCTTCAAAGAAAGGCTGCATATTATTGAGGAAGCATGCCAATGGCCAAGTAGAAGGCCATTGGCATTGCAAACTATTTAAAAAATAAATAAAACAACTTTAATTTTTTTTGTTCGCTGATCTTGGTTGTTTAAGCATAGGACAGCGGCCCGCAAATGGGATTGGGGGAAAATAATAAAATAAACTGAAAATGAGCATTCTAACAAAAATCAGTATTCTGCCATGCAAGTCAATGGCAGGCAAAAGACAACTTGGCCAGTGAGTAGTGGTTGCTAAAGGGGGGGGGGGGCTCAGTGTGGGACATGTAACTATGCATTAGTAGGCAATCCTATGCAAATGAGGGCAAGGTTAGTGAATCCCAGATTTTCCCAGGGTGTGAGAGTATAAATAGCTGGGTGCAAGACTAGGATATAGGTGACATCATGGGTGTGTGTGTCAGGCATGCTGTAAGCGGATTGGAGATCTGTGGCTCGAGATTGCTCCTAGGTTAGCACAGCTAAGCTAGGGGTGTGTCTAAACCTGCCTAGCACACTTTACAAAGTGTAAGTGGGTGTGCGCGCCACGCACCAGGATTTATAGGAAGACAAAGGAAGTTAAACCAGGAAAACTAGCTCTGTGCACATATGAGCACTCCATTTGTGCGGCACGTACATGGGATTAAACAGGGAGGCAATGGGGAGAGAAAACAGCAGTAGGAAGGTAATCACGGAGAACTAGCTTAGCTGACAGGTGAAATGTATCAGAATCAGCCAATTACACAGGCAGCAGACTAGCCCAGCCCAGCACACCACTATAAACTATGCAAACACCTTACCCCCCTTGTTTTTCCCAAAAACTCTGCACCACCGGTGTATACAGATGGGGAAATTTTACAAAATAAAAGCAAGAGAATAAGTGTTAGGGGCTGCTTTTGCTATCATAAACCAGCATGTGCAAGGCTGAGGGTGGTGAGGATGTGAATGCTGCTGAGCAACCCACAGTGAGGAGACGGAGAAGAGTGTACAGACCCAGGGTATCCTACCAAGGGCTACATGAGCTGGAGATAGTGGAGCACTATAGGGTGGACAGAGACCTCCTACAGCAAATTGTGGAGATGTGCTGGCCACGCCTCACACACAGAACTAACAGAGGGGAACCTATCACAGTGAATGCCAAGGTATGTGTAGGCCTAAGAATACTAGCTACAGGTACCTTCCAAAGGCCAACTGGGGATACAATGGGGATTTCACAGGCATCAGCATCCAGGGTATTCCACCAGTTCCTGGATGCCATGTCAGCGAGCATGTATATTTCCCCATCACCAGTGAGGCGTTGGCCAGCAATATGTGTGTCTTCCACCAAATAGCAGAATACCCTGAGGTAGTGGGTGCAATAGACTGCATGCATATACACATTAAATCACCATCAGGTGAGCGGGTAGGGTCTACATCAACTGCAAGGGCTTCCCCTCCATCAACTGCCAGGTTGTGTGCGATGCTCAGGGCATAATAATGAATGTGTGTGCTGGCTGCCCTGGAAGCTACCACGATTCCCACATCTGGCATCTGATGCAGCTGTACCAGACATTTGCCAATGGGGACATCCCACATGGTCATCTAGTGGGGGATGCTGGATACACACTGGAGCCATGGCTGATGACACCCATCAGAAATGCACACACACCCGAACAAGAACTCCATAATGACACACACGCACAAACACGAATCATAATAGAGCGTGTGTTTGGAATGCTCAAGTCACGGTTCCAATGCCTGGACACATCCGGTGGAGCCTTGCAGTACTCACCAACTACATGTACCCAAATTGTCCTTGTATGTGCCATGCTACATAATATGATCCTGCGGAAACAGCTGCAGCAGGAACAGCATGGGGCAGGGCCACACAGCCCCCCACCAGTGCCAAGGCCTGCACAGGTGCAGAGTGACTCGAAGGAGGAACAACCTGAGCATGCCCCAGTAGGCAGAAGGAGGTGTGCCCAGTATGCCCTGGCCTTGGCAAAGAGGCAATGCATAGCACATGCACTGACATAGTAGGGACCCAGGGAATTACACCTCTCTCCGACTTGCACATACAGTAAAAGGGATGCCAAACATGACACTACCTGTGCTCAACCATGTATAGGGAGTGTACTATGTACATCTGACATAGGTAGCCCTGCATCACCACCCTCAATACTGGGACACCCACAAGGTAAGTGACTCACACATGCCAGTCAGGGGGGGGGGGCACATACCCAACAACAGTGACAGCCAGCAGGATAGGTGTAGACAAACTCAAACAAATGCTGCTGTACTATGGCCTCTGAATGAGCTCATGGGTAACCCCTACACCAGCCCTACACAGACAGACAGACTACAGAAGGCCAGCCAGTTGGATGTCAGTTGTGAAGGCTAGGAAGTCAGAAACTAATATGTAGGTAGTGAAAGCTACGATCTGTAGTAAACTGGTATGCCTCTAGCCAGCACGATAGGTAAGACTACAGACTGAAATGGTGTACCTGATATACCAGTACAGTCCTAACAACTGTGGAAAAGTGTAAGGTGTGCCCCACCATCCTATGTACACTTATAGTAACAGTCAGGTGTGACCACCCCACCCCTTTGTAGAAATGTAGAAACAGTTTGGTGCCCCCCCGCTAAGCAGAAATGTAGCAACAGTCAATGCCAAATGACTGATATATACCCTGCAGACACAGCATGCTACCTGTGGGTGTGCAACACAAAGGTCAGCAGCGCACTACAAACCACCTGGTCTTAATCCACATGTGCAATATAGATGGCCATACTGGGCATGCTTACACACTTAGAGGAATGAAAGCAATGCTAGTCAACAACATACTGAAAGCCCATACTGGGCATGCTCACACACACTTAAACACAAGAAGGCCATGTCAGCAAACAACAGTGGACCAGACATATCTGGCAGTTGCAGTTCTCAGTGCAGACACATGTCAGTATGCACCACTCCTGCCTTGCACACACAGTGGATTGGAATACAGACATATGTAAGGACAACACACTATAATAAGCCAAAGGTAGACAGACATAGATGTGTTGAAGAGGGTGACTGTGACAAGGAGCCATCTGGGCCTGTCCCACCCAGCACACAGCCAAAGGGCCCCAAACCCATGAGGTGCAGTTGTCACTCACTACAGATACTAGCCACCAGTATCTGTAAGCATGACGGCGTGTTGCACATGCCAGCTGTGCAACATGACAGTACAAGGAAGTTGTCACCTAGTAGCTGTATACACGTACCTGTGGCATATGACCCTGTGTGTGCCCACATGTGGCATGTCATCCCCTACATGAATGGGTTACAGCCCATGCACACATCGCCCTCCCCATAGCAATATCATGACAAGCCTGCTGAGGCATGCCATCAATGTAGGTGAAGGGTAAACCTGCTGCCCAGTACCAGTTCCTGCCACAGGTGGGCAAGACTGGCGCATCTGATGATAATCTGTGTTCACAGCATGGGCCATACACCCCAGGTACAGTTCCACATGTCACTATACATGCATGTGGGAGGTGTGCACATCTCAGACACCATCCATGTCATGGACTAAGGAACACATACATTTCATGTGGTGTACAGCATTGGCCACACACAATAGTCACCCAGGTGACTGGATGGGGGATGCATTACCCACCTGTGTAGGCAAATGCAGTAACTACAGGCCTGAGCCACAATGCAGACCATTGTCATGTGGCCTAATGCCAAGTTATACCCATCACCTACCCTTGTACAGCCTGCAGGCACAGTTGACCACCACACACTCATGTAGACATGCACCCATGCATACCAGAACTGGCACCCTGTGTGTTTGTGTGTGTGTGTGTGTTGTATGGTGCATATGTCCATATCCACACTCACTACAACCCCCAGGGCATACTGAAGCATGCTGTCTGATGTCTGACATCTCCTCTTACTCTTTGCACATATGGCCTCCTCATGACCCGTGTGGTGCATCTGATACCCGCACATTGATTTGTTGTGGCAATCCCACTAGTGATGAGTTGCTCTCCTGGTCCTGCCAAGTGTGTCAGTGTGTGTGTGTCCCTGTGTGAGTGTGCCTGTGTTGATGCTGGCACCTGTTTATGCAGACAGGCACATGTATGACACCTACCGTATATCTACTGTATCCCTGTTGCAGATGTCACTCACCCTTGCATATATGTTCTGAGTGCTCCACATCAGGTAACCCATGTGGTGCATCAAATAACTGCATCGAACTGTGATAGCACTACATAGTTGTTGGGGGTTTGATACCCTGTACCGGTAGGTGTGACACAAACATGCTTCAGTTTTACACTCCCAACCCTCCCTGACATGTATTTGCCTCTGCCTGCCTCCCCCACTCCCTCTCTGGTGGATGTGGAGACCCACACCTGCCTTGCTTAGGCAGCAGCATGTGTATTTTATGTGATGCTCATGATCAGCTGATGGCCTTTGCATGAATTGCAGCCCTCCCCTAGCTGATTGCATGTGGAACAGCTGTGGTAACAATCCCATAGCCAATTGCATGGAAACACATTCCAATACCTAGGAACATCATGGTGGTGTTGGGCCTTTTCAGTCACTGTGAGCAGGAACTAGATCTGTTGTTTGGCAAACAGCATCTCAGATGGATTGGGGATTTACCTCCAACAACATACACTGTGGAAAGAGGGCAACAAACAGGAGGGGGATGTGCCTAACCTGACTATAGACTGTAAGTGCTGCTATACTGCATTTGGAGTAATGTTGGTTTAATAATGTTTGTCTGGATATGCCTGTCGTACATGTAGTAATACCTGCCATGTCAGTTCCATGTATATGAGGAATCCCCAACTGCAGGGTCATCTGCAGACTGGGCAGTGTTGTGCTTATAGTTTCATGTGCTATCCACAGTGCATCTCTCTGTGTAATGCAGACGATAGTATGAGGATTGCAGTCTGTAGATGGTGAAGGCTGTGACAGTTACTGACTTCATATCTCTCATAGGACATATGTTGCAACAAACACCATTACAATGGAAAAAATATAAGGTTATCACAGCAACATGTCTATACTGGCCCTGTGTATGTGCTGTCAGACACACCACTGTCAACGTTTGTACATATGGTGTGCATGAAGTGATAAATATGTGCTGTACTCCATAAACAGTGTCATCATATCTGATAACAAGCCAGTGATATATCATATTGTTACATATGTCATGTACAGTAGGGGTTATATTTCATGACATAAGCTGGACAGTCAGTGGATGTTTGTACAGTACTGAGGTCTGTGTAGTGATGGTGAATGTCAGCAGTGTGTGCATTGTTAATATGTACTTTGGCCTGTGTACAGACCGTGGTAGATGTCATTGTCCTAGCTCCCCTTCTATCAGATGTTACATGCTGCCCCACTGTATGGTACTGTTTTCCTGTACATGTTTGTAGGGCCATACACACACATGTCCCATACAACAGACAGCCATCAGACCAAACTGTGTAGCAGCCCAGTATATGTAGGGACATATTGTGTCTGGAACATATAAGTATGGTGTATAACAGATAGTCCTTATACTGTAATATTATGCTAGCCTACTATATGTGGTTGTGGCTGTGTTCACATTGGTTTCGGTTATGCACTGTCACACAGGTGTATCTTACCCTGTGCTGTGACATGGCTGTTGAGCCTGCTATATATGCAGGTACATGTGCATTCCCCCATACAAGATATAGGCCAGTGTTGAGCCAGTCTGCCTGTAGCCTGCACAGTGCATTGTTACAAGCCTAGCAGCTTAGTGTACTTAACCATTGAGATGTCATGTGCAGATACTTGCCAGATGTACTGTTGCCGGGCCTCCCTTAAACATCATGTATGTCAGACAGACCAGTGGGATGCTGTACAGATATATGTCAATATCTAGTGGATAGTCTGTGTCCATGGCACTCTTCTACCAGCAGTCATTATGTGTCAGGCCAGACAGGAGTGTGTGAATCCAACATCTATGGTGCCAAAAGTATACCATTCATTATGTGTTATACCCATCTACATGGCTGTCTGCATCCATATCGTCAGGCCTGGTGCACATGTGGTGCACTAAGGGAATATGTGTATACCTCTGGACTGTACAGGGTGCGTCCAAAGTTCCATATATAGTGGCCAATATCTCTGCTGCACTCAACAGGGGCATTACATGCTAGCAGCGGTACTTTACAATGATTTCCATAGGATGTCTGTCAGTAGTCAATGGCACACATGTTATAAGCAGATTTCAGCATCCACACACACCATGTCTGTGAAGACAATCCCAATGACAGTAGCAACAGTCTAGTAATATACCTGCTATACATACCTGACATCCACTTGCACTGCAACATTAGGACTGTAGGGGCTGGGGTATGGCTACACTCCATATCCAAGACATATGGTGGAAATATGTGTACATATACTTATCCAGATAGCCATATATATATATATATATATATATATATATATATATATATATATATATATATATATATATATATATATATATATATATATATATATATATATATATATATATATATATCTTTAAATGACACATGTGTGCTACATTGAATTACCACTGTCATGACAGCCACCCACTATAAATCCCTACAGCATGTGGCCATGGTCCCTGCACATTTCCTGTGTGATGGATTCCGTCCGGTATGTGGGCATCAGTGATAGAGGCAGCAGGTAGCAATACCTCTTACAGGAGAACATGCACACTCATAGAGGACACATATTTGTAGGAGGTTCAGAAACTACAGACAGACTGTGGGTAGAGTTGTGTAATGCTTTGCATAGTACTGGTGGTACAGGGTGTGTGTGTGTGTGTGTGTGTGTGTGTGTGTGTGTGTGTGTGTGTGTGTGTGTGTGTGTGTGTGTGTGTGTGTACATACTAGTGTACCTTGGAATGCAGTCTGTCTGCATAGGTCACTACTGTAGGCCTAACTTTTGCTGGGCAGAGGTATGCCTGTCATGTATTGTCCGTCCACCACACAAGCCCTGTGTCAGATATGACACTGGCAGTGTGTGTGTTGCGTGCTACCGGTACATGGCTACATCCATGTCTATATCTAACCTCAATTCCCTGACTAAGGGTATGTTGCAGACTATCCTGTAACACCAGCACCTTGCTTAGTGTATGGCAACAGTGTTCCACATATATGCTTGTGTTCCAGCCTCTGTCCCCCGTCTACATACCAAGCTCTGCACATTTGTCATGCTGTTGGGGGATGTTCTATAGTGGGCTGTGAATATATCACACTGCCATTGCTGCCATTAGTACACTGCTGTTGTATGCACCACACATACACTGGGGCTGAGGCCATATATGTGTGGGCATCACCTACACAGCACATGTGCGCCCTTATGCACTGCATAGGCCAGTGTATGTAATAGTGGTATATGGTCTTGTATTATTGAGTCCAGGTGGGGAGCACCATAAGTGACCTAGGCTGTTACAAATGTGGGGGTATCAGGGGTGAGCTGCCACAAGGTACGTGGATGTACAGTACTGTATACTCCAGCTATATTACAACTACTAACATGACTTGGGGTACTGCAAGCCTACTCCCTCCTGCAATACAGACTGTTCTGTGCGTTATGCCATGTTATGTTCTGGGTACAACCCATTTGATCACAAAACGTCTTTACCTCCTACGGAGATTGTACAGAGTGTAGATAGAGGCTGCTGAACTACACACCTGCAGTACATACTGTTGATTGTGTGGTACCCTGTGGCCCAGGCTGTCGGCACTATTGTACATTCTGAAGGGCTTGGCTTGGACTGCAACAGTTGTGAATCTTTCCAGACTACTGCATAAGTGTAACTGTTTTACAGTTGCAGTACTCCATTTATATGGTTGTCAGTATTTGAACTGCTATATGATATGGCATATAGGATCATTATGGTACACAACTAAAGGAGTCCCATTTCTGTAAACCTGTATGTGGTGTCTTTACTATGACCTTTCTATGGGTATATGTTGCAGGCAATGACTGACATTTGTATATTTAGCACATACAGTGTCCAGTTGTTCAGGTGTTAACTGTAGGCATACTGGCTGTTCCATATTGTGTGCACCTCCTACTTACATATCTGACTGTACATATATCTGCGTGTGTATGTGTAGTCACATGTATATATATATATATATATATATATATATATATATATATATATATATATATATATATATATATATATATATATATGTGTGTGTGTATATCTGTATCAGCATATATGTGTATGTGTATCTGTACCCTAGGGACGTTGACGGCTTCCACATATTACATGTCCTGTGGGAGGTAGATTGTACTTGGTAGTGTATTGCAGGGCGCAGATGTTTGGCTGTGGGTGGATGCCTATTCATACAAGATGTATAGTGTGTGGGGCCTCTCAACCCCATTAATGGTGCATGTGGACATTGGTGTATTTGTTAATCTGCAATTGCTATCTACAGATGTATGGCCATATATACCTATATAGATATATTTATCTGCTAACAGATATATAGGTATATGTGCATAGATAGCGATATACATGTATATAGACTTAGTAAAACAACATATATATTTGAATACATGTGTATCTATACATATATGGGTATGTTGTATCTGTTAAGGTTGCACTATAGCTACACACACAGACATCTAGATGTTGGTATATATTCTCTGCACTGTTGCATGACAGGACTGGCTGATATGTTTCTGAAACACTGAATATCTGTGTACCTGTCATGGCTTAGTGGTACATTGGTTTGTCTAGGGTGTGCAGGGTCCTTGGTTTGAGCCTTGCCAGAGTTGTTTAATTTGTTGCTGGTCAGAACATGGCCCATTGGATAGAGAGTGATTAAGGCATCGTAAAGCAGTTGTAAGCAGGTTTGTGTGTTCTGCCCAGCAACAAAATAAACAGGTCATGCAAGGCTCATAACCAGGACCCTGTACATCATACAAAAAGTGATTTACCACTATACCATGGCAGATATGCATAATCATGATGTTTCCACATACATATCATCCAGCCCAGGTATACAACACTACAGGAAATATATTCCACCATGTAGATGTATTTGTGTGTGTATATATATTCATCATTGAATGGATATAACATATCTATATATGTAGATATAGGTATAGACATATCTATATACATACATATATATATATATATATATATATATATATATATATGTATACCAATACATATGGATATACATAGATACACATACAGCCAATGATATATATGTATATATCCACATGTCCACATATAGACAGCACTAGGAATGCATATATGTCAGCATATATATGGCTCACCTTTCAAAGGGAGAAGTCCATGTGTCCGGAAGCTGGTAGGCCTAAAGTATGTTGTCAACATTGCACAATCCTGCAATACATGCATAGAATGTGCAATGTGCAAATGTCAGTATGCATTCCCTCATTGCAGATTAGGCAGTTTGGTTGCGGATGCCACTATAGTGGGGATGGGGAATAATTGCCTATCCCCACTGTAGTGCACACTAGGAGTTCGTATATCACAGTAGGGGGGGTTGTGGGGGGCCCAGCCCTCCAGAGGGGGGTGCAGGGAGTCATGCCCCCTGCCATTACGATATGTATTCCAACTTGCAGTTCGAGTGTCAGCGAAGGTGTCTGTGGAACTGCAGTTCTCTTAACTGTGGTGCAGTAAGAAATGACGGGTTAGTCCTTTCTGTTTGCAGAAAGGGCCATTCGAAGGAATGATTGTCCCCTTGTCAAAGGTGAACACATGGGTCTACTTCTTTTGACCTAACTTTCATTTGCCTGACCCCATTTGACTGAAATTTCATTTGCCTGACACTTCATTTGCCCGACACTTCATTTCACTGACAAGTATTATTAGCAAGAAAATTGAATAAGCCCCCTTCCCCACTGTAGTGCGACCCTGGAGTTAGAATATATAGTTAGGGGGGGTGTGGGGGCACAACCCCCCCCAAAACAGGGGTGTTGGGGGCAAAGCCCCCCACTTCATTTCATATGATATTGTTAACTTTTGATGTAATATTGCTTAGTAAAAGAAAAGTAAGTGGGGGGCTTTGCCCCCACACCCCTGCTTTGGGGCTGTGCCCCCCCACCCCCAACTATATATTCTAACTCCAGGGTCGCACTACAGTGGGGAAGGGGGCATATTCCATTTTCTTGCTAATAATACTTGTCAGTGAAATGAAGTGTCGGGCAAATGAAGTGTCAGGCAAATGAAATTTCAGTGATTTGGTCTCAGGCAAATGGGTGTCAGGCAAATGGGAGTTAGGTCAAAAGAAGTAGACCCGAACACATATATATCAATATAGGCATATATGGACATACATTTGTAGATGGAACTGGGAACGTAACCACAACATATAAGTCCACATGCACCATTGATGGGTTTGAGAGATCCAAACAACATACATCTGGCATGGATAGGTATCCCCCCCAGCCAAATACATCTGTCCTGCAATACAATACCAGCCTTAGCAGATTCCATAAGCAGGACCCTACACAACAAGGGCAGCACATGTTAACAGTACTCTATCCCACTGTAGGATGTAAGGCTGGCATTACTAACATATGCAGTGCAGTCATGTGACATATGCTTGGGGGAACCCCCTAGGCAGGTGCAGTAAGTAGCTGGGATCCCTCATACAATCCAATAGCCCTACACCTGACAATGGTTTCACCAATGTTGGCAAGAACATCCACAAACTGACCATATCAGCTGGGAACTACCACCCGGTAGCCTGATGACCATGGTCTGCAGGGACATGGAGCATACTAACAATGAACCCATGGCCAATGTCACTGGTTATCTCAACACATGGGACCCCATCAATGTTGGACTTGTCAAAGGCAGAGAATACAACCTGGACCTGGTATACATCCTCAACCCAATCATGACAGGTGTAGATGAGGGTTAGGAGGTGCACAATGCCTATGTAGATCATAGCAGGCTTTTGTACACCATCCCGCTTGTAGGAATGTGTGTAGTTGTTATGGGATCTACCTCCATTCACAGGATATGTTTCCACCAGGACTGCTTGGCATATGCCAACATACCACAGGTGCCATCCTATGGGCATGCAGTCCTTCACAGGTCATAGATGTGTCAATGCCCTCTTCCACACTGTTGAGGTGTGCTGCACTACTGGGGTTGCTATAACACACTGGGTGTGGCTGTTGTGGACACGACTGCCATAATTGCAGTTACTGTTGCATCTATCCCCCCACATAGTGGTCTGTAATACTGTACAGTGTATGTAATCAGATTGCTAGTTGTTGTCTACACCATTCACAGTAGTTGAGCGCCTCTCACCCTCCTAAGGGCAGGGCTATGCCACTGGCATTGGCACATGCATGTTACTTAGGTGAGGATCACAGTAGAGTGGGGAGAGGGACATACACCCTGCTGTTAGCATGTTCAGTGTCATCCACATTGCAGACTGCATATATAGCACTGTGTGGTTCTGCCTATCCTGTCTTGGTGGGATTATATGTGCAACAGATGTGTTACCTGCACGGGGACATATCTCCATGTGTACAGTCCTGTACCTGTACTGCATTCTGACCAAAGGCACTGTGTGTTGTACCCCGCCATGGCATGTGTACCACTCACTACACTTACTGGTGTCCACTGTAGAAGGCCTGCTGACACAACTACACCCATCAGCATGGAGCCATCTTTAAATTTCTAGTCTCCCACCAGGACACAAGTGCTCTTCAACAATTACATTCTGCTTGCCGGTAAGCCATTAGACCTCAGGAATTTGTTTTAAAAGTGTTCAGATTTGTAAAGTAATACTTACTTTTTTCTCTTGTCTTGGTTGGCTCTGCCTCACTCCATTCACCCTCGCTAACGCTCAGGCTCTCTCTGCTCCACTGCCCGGCCCCCTATTACCTCCCGCCCCCACTACCTCTACATTTATAGTAATCACAGCCACACCTACAGCTCACCTTCACATCACCTTCACCAATCACAGCTCCTCAAGTCATATCACATTATACCACACCAACTTGCTCCACACAAAATACTCCCAATCACTCTCATTCCCACTAGGCATTTTTTACATCACCCACACAACTTCCCCATCCACATATAGTGCAACCCTATAATTCCTATTCAGATCCCCCACCTAGAAACAACTTAAACTTTATAACCATGACTATCACACCACTAAGTCTAGTCTGTCTTCTCATAATTCTTTACAACACCACAAGTTATCACTCTAGCAATATCCCTAAACTTAGTAGCACAACACTATATTATGCACTGTCGTATACAGACACTACACATTATTATAATATCTGCCCACAGTTATTCAAGAACTACATAACGGACCAATTCAGAACTAAACACATATGCTCTCATTCCTACTCCAAAAAAACACAATGCTTTCTCACACTCCTTACAAAATTCCAACATCTGTATAACCATTTTAACTCCAGGATCACCATAAGTGGGGATATCCACCCCAACCCAGGCCCAAATCCATCCTGTCCAACACAAACTGCTTCAACACAAATGGCAGAACATAACACCCCCACTTTCTTCATCCCTAGGAAAATTAACAACAGCAGCAAAACCAACCATCTTTTAATGCCAAATATTAATATTAGAAGTATCAAAAATAAAATACCTGAACTCCAGGCCACAATAGCACACTACTCCCCAGACATAGTTGCTTTAACAGAAATCTGGCTAAATAAAAACATAGCTAACTCAGAAGTTCTCCCTACCGGCTACAATATCATTAGACAAGACAGACCACTTTGTAAAAGGGGTGGAACTGCCTTACTGTACAAGTCCAGCTTAACTGTCTGTCAATTACCAAACCCCTACCCCTCCCCCAATAATTGGGACATACTTATCTCACAACTTCTTCACCCTAAAAAGGTCATCACCACAATTGTGATCTATATTCCACCTGGTAATACACCTGCTAGTCTTGAAGACTTCTTATCCTGGTGTTCTTCCACATACTCAGAAGAAACCCTTATTTTGGGGGACTTCAACCTAGATTGGTTCACCTGTATATCAGAACCACCAGGTAATCTAATAAATCTCCATGGCTACCAGCAGCTAGTCCAAATTCCAACTAGATGTGATAAAAAAATCTAAAAGGGAATCCATCCTTGACTGGGTCCTAACTAACAACCCCACATTGTACCCTCACACAGGCAGTCTCCCAGACACCTAAAGTGACCACAACATAATATACTTTATACGTCGTAGAACAAGCTTATGCAAAACCACTAACTATATATCCACTAGAAACACAGAAAGATTCTCTCCTGAGGTCCTCAACACTTTACTCTGTAACTGTGACTGGACCCCCTTAAAAACCCTCCCACTTGACCAGGATGTAGCATATTTCAACAAAACATTTCTAGAACACCTAGACACTGTCACTCCATTGTGCAAAATCAAGGTTAGAACCTCTACAAACCCCTGGTTCAGTAAAGAAACTAAACAAATCCTCAAGTCCAGAGACACTGCCTGGCTTTACTATCAAAAAAAACAAAGAAACACAAAGCCTAACTAAGTACCAAGAACTGCGCAACCATGCAAATAAATGTATTAGGCTGGACAAAAAATCCTACTACACAACATTACAAACTAAATACCAACACAACCCGCAAACATTTTGGAAAAATGTAAACCAGCTACTAAAATCCACCCAAAAGGCTACCCCCAAACCAACCACCTCTGACACTAAAGTACCCATCGAAACACAATTCATCTCCCACTTTGTGAACTCAATTCTATCCTTAGTATCACAAGACAGTTCCTTCCTCACTATCCCCCACTAACACAAATAACACTAATACAAGCTTTACCCACAAAACAGTTTCCACCACTTCAATTAAAAGCATGCTCTCCAAACTAAAAACCTCATCAACAGCAGCCGATCTACTCCCCAGCTACTTCTTGAAACTCACAGCAGATGCTATTGCTATCCCAGTCTCCACTCTCATAAACAGATCAATTGTTGAAAACTATGTGCCCAAACTCTAGAAAATATCCTATGTTACACCCATACATAAAGGCGGGACCTCCACTGAACTTAATAACTGCAGACCCATTGCTTTACTCTCCCCCCTGGCCAAAATCCTAGAAAAATGCATCCATACCCAGATGCTAAACTATCTCCTAGATAGCAACATCCTGTCACCTACTCAGCATGGTTTCAGACCTGCCCATACTGCCACTACAACCCTCCTCTGCTTCACAGACACAGTAAACTGTCTCAAAAATGAAGGCCTACAAGTGCCAACTCTTTTTTGGATATGTCCAAAGCATTTGACACAGTCTCACACCAAATCCTGCTAAACAAACTAAACCAATATCATCTATCAAATTCCACTCTTACCTGGTTCCAAAGCTACTTAACAGATAGGTACCAAGCTGTGAAATGGGAAAATTCTCTCTCTCCTCAGCTGCCCATAAGTATAGGAGTCCCACAGGGTTCTATCTTAGGACCACTACTATTCACAGTCTTCACAAATGACCTCCATACCTCCACACAGCATGCATCTATAATTCAGTAAACAGATGACACTACCTTAATCTGTGCTGCACAAAACATTTCCACCCTCCTGAAAACAACTCAACTAGCATTCTCTGACGTTGAAAACTACCTTACCAAAGCCCAACTTATCCTCAATCCAAAGAAAACTCAGCTTATTATTATAACCAGTTCTAACAAAAACACTAACATTCAATTCAGTATCTACTCCACAAATGCTACTCCAATTGCTCCAGTGGCACAGGCTAAGCTATTGGGAATAACCATAGACTCCCACCTAACATTTGATAGTCATCTCAAGTTAACTATTAAAAAAGTACATGCCAAACTGGGGTCACTCTACCGTATCAAACCATTTCTTACCAACAACACAAGATCAGCCATTGCTCACTCCCAACTTCTATCCACCCTACTCTGTGCATCTCCCATTCTGACTAATCTCAACAAAACTGAACTAAGCAAAATGGAAGCCTGCTATAACAGAATTGCCCACTTTGCTGCAAATTACTCATATAGAACTCATCACTGTACTGCCTTGAAACAGCTCCATTGGCTTGAACTGCCCAACCCCTAACCTACAATCAGCTCTGCCTCTGTCATTCTATCTATTACCTCCCCAATAAGTGTCCTGCCCTCAAAAACCTAGTAGATCACTCAGCCAAAAGGCCTCTTAGATCATCAAGCAAACTACTATTAGAAGTCACCAACAGCTACAATAGCTTTGGAGATGCACTATATAGTAGTTCAGTGGCTAAAAAATGGAACTCTGTCCCTACTAGCATTCAAAACATATCATCCAAAGCCTCCTTTAAAGATCTCATCAGGCAACATCTCAAGCAAAGTTGGCAGTGCCATGATTGCTCCCCAGGCTAGTGAAAGCAGATAACATATTCATACTAAATCTAGATCACTTGATAATAATTTTCAGTCTTACTCACAAACACTGGCTAATCTACAATGTATGTACTGTACCTGTGTACTATGTATGTATTCTACCTATGTTCCAAATTTCAGCTGTACACCACAAATCTATTAATTACCTTTATTTTTAAAATTAATATTTTTTGTTTGTTCTCTCCACTGTAACTGTTTATGTGCCGCATACCACTGTAAAAACATGTCTTTTGTAATTTGTGTGTATACTGATCATGTCTAAATAACTAAATGTGTCTGTAATTTTATTTTGTGGAGCTTTTCTCCCTGGGCCTCTGCTGAAAAAGGGCCTTTTCGACTCAGTCAGACACCCCCGGTTAACAAATGTAAAATAAATAAAATAAAATAAAATGTGACACATGGACAAACACAACACAATCTGAACAGATACTGGTGACAACAATACAACATTGTTAATTAAAGCTATGATGCATCATGGCTGCACAGCTACACCTTCCAAGAAATTCGCATTTCACTTTACTGCTGACAACATGCTACACATCATTCCATTGCTACACTGTTGTACAGTCACCCTGTGCATCAGAATCATGTTAGCATGTCCCTGCATCAATGTTACAAATGTCAGGCAGTGGCACAGGTATCATCATATGCACAGGGTGTAATGTTGGCTTGCCAGAGGCCTAGACTGAGCCATACATTTGACAACAAGTGTGTGTGTGAGGGGGCTGAGTATTGTTATGGGCCACTGGTGATGTAGTGTGTGCAGGTATGTGGTTGCCCTAGGTTCATTGTTTATGTGTGTGTGTCTGCATGCACACAGTTGATCCATGTGGCTGCCCTATACAGGGAATTGTGGGACAGCTACAGATTGTACCTGGCAGGGTTTGCAGTTCACCGTCTCCGACCATGGACATGGGACCTTTGCCTGGCAGGGGTGCTACAAGCAGTATCAGGTACAGAGCCAGACCGAGTACTGTCCCCTGAGTTTGACAGACATCCACTGGATCCAGGTCCATCCTGGACTGGCTAGGGCCACATACACGTGGTCTGCTCTGATGGGTTATGGACAGCCCCCCTCAGTGCTGGGGCTGGTACTGCCACTACGGGAGTGGCTGTGACTGTTTGGACATCCACGGTGACTTCCATCTGCTGGTGTTGCTGGCATATGTCCACGTGGTCGTTGCAATCATCCCGCCCTGTCCTGATACATGGAAATTACATTTTGGATGAGTTCCAATGTCTCACCCCACCGTCTAACCATGACCTTGTTGTAATTATTGATAGCACCTGCTAGGTCATGGATGCTGTCAGTTACAGAGGTGTGATGAGCCCTGCTGGTGTACTGTTCCATTTGTGCCTGTGCCTCCATGACAGTCTGGAAAATGTGTGTGGTTGAAATAGATGTTGCACATCTCCCAGGTGCATGATGACCAGCAGTGCTCCTCTGAGCACCCCTGCACATCTGCCTATGTGATACCCTGACAGACATCTGTCTGGCCCATGCCAACCGTAGGCTGTCCCTCAGCTAGACCCAATGGTGATGAGGTGTGTAGAGGCAGTGTGACTGTGTGCGTGGATGGTGTGGATATGTGTGGGTTGTCAATTGGTGGTCCAGCTGCAGCCCCTGACGACCCTTCCTGTGCCTCAACACACCTATCTTCATGGTCACTGTCTGTATCAGTGACATCAGATTCCTGAGGGGGGGACCCAGCCCCACCTCGCCACCTGTGAGGGGAAAACAGGGAACAGACTGTAAGACCTGTACAACACCGCTAAACAGGAAATACACACACACACACACACACACACACACACACACACACACACACGTGTGCAGACATGGCCACACACACAGACATACACACATGCAGTCAACATACATGGCAACCCATACACTACACTAGACAGCACCTACAGACAGGTCCCACAACCCCATAACACACACAATAGCAGGCGATGGTGCAGTATAGTATCACACACAAACCTGTAATTACACACATGTCAGCATGCAGGACATGTGGGGCTGAACAGCATGCAGTGCAACCATCGTCAATCACTGTTACCAACATTATACATGGCCGTGATGCATGGCTTCTGTTTGTAGGTGATGGTCCTCCCCCTGGAACCCACCATGCCCATGTCCACAGCATTGCTGTGCATCTGTTTAGCACCCTGGCATGTACTGTGCACCATACCTCACAGGTGTGCACACCATTGCAGGATGTGTCTCTGTGTGTCAGGTGTGTTTCCACTGCTGCTCACAGCCTCTGTGTGTTCCTGGATCATGTGTGGACATGTGTTTAGTGACTGCTTGATGTGTATTCACATAAGTCATCATCAGTGGTAAATGTATGAGTGGTAGATTACCATTAGACCAACCACAGATACATTGTACTGTACCTATGGTGAGTGTACAGACCATTATTGACCATGATTAGGCCCTGGCTGATGTTGCCTGTGGTACACATAGGTTCATAGGTGAGTACTGTTCTATTGGTTCTGGGGCCTACATAAGCCTAACCACAGGGGTTCCCTGCCATGCACCACCCACTAATGATATTCCCCTGTGCCCCTGTCAAGCTGTGGCACACACATGCTACCCAGGGTGTATTCCCCGTTCCCCATCCAATTGCCAAGTGTTTCTGTCAAGAGGGCCAATAGGTAGCATTGCCTGACATGTATGGGTAGTCCGTTCCAGAGTGTGGTGATTCCCCAGGACAGGACCCTATCCCTCCAGTATGTTCTGTGTAATATGTTGATTAGGTTTAGGACCCTGGAGCATTTGTTAGCAGAGGGATTGGGATGTTGTTATATGTAGCATGTTCAACTGCTCTGTGTATGACATAGCTGTGTATGTTGGGCAGATGTCAGCTGTGCCTGGCAATGTGCACTGGAATGTAGCCACAGTTGTCTGAGATGGACTGTCTATTGCATGTGTTTGAGGCTGGTAATCAAATTAGTGAGGTGTGTGCTGTGTCAGTGCACATATACAGCATGCATTATGGGTAGGTGTGTTAGATGTGTACATGTCCTACAACTAAGCTATGACATGCACAGTGAATTGCCAAGATTAACCTTAAACCATACTCACCAGCATCTGGCCGCTGCCTTGCTGGTATCCCAGAGGTACCTACATTGACATGGGATAGAGTTGATTTCAGTGGCCACAGCTGTGGCATTGCTACAGGGTGGCTGCAATATTACAGTACAACAACAGCTGAAGTCCACAGTACTACAGTTTATGCAATACTGCTTATCAGTACTACACAGCAACATACCCCACATCTCACACATGCATGGTCTACCTGCACAGGTGCATACACTACAGTAGTCTACTGATATGACTGCAAACAAACCTTATTTCGACACAGGAACCAACTGTGAAAACATAGTAAATGTCAAAGAAACAGCAAAGGTTCCAAGCCCAGCTTAGTTCAAAATATTTAATGGGTACAAAAAATATACAGGGTAAGCACTTTCATGGACCAAAGCTCTGCTTCATCAGACCATAATAAAGCATGTCAGCAGTTACTCAACATTTAAACCTGTTTCATCCAATACAAATCAAGTTTGAGAGTGATGTAATAATTGGTTTGAATTAATACAAATGTACAAAAAAAAAATAAAAAAAAAAAAATATATATATATATATATATATATATATATATATATATATATATATATATACAAATATATATATATATATATATATATATATATATATATATATATATATATATATATATATATATAAAACTTGTAGTTACTGATATGCTTGGACTGATAGATGAGAATAAATATAACCATCTCATTGATAAAAAAGCATGCTTACATATTTGGTTAAAAACTCAAACATCCTAATAAAAAACCTTAATAAAAAGTGTTTGACTACAAAACATCTGATTCAACTTAATTAAAACCTACTAATGCTTCAATGGTCTAGCTCTTAAAAATGGTTTAAGTGACACTCTTCTGTTTAAACCAGGACACCTGTCAGCTTGCAGTTTTAGTATCCACTTCTGCTCAACAGATTCAGTTCTATTGTTGAGGTCTCCCCCTCTAACATTGACATGTAAAGTTTCTACAACAAAAACCTTAAACCTATGTTCACAGCCTTCCTTCATCACATGCATAGCTAGGTCATTAGACTCTTTAGAGTTTCTGATGTCACGAAGATGCTCTAAAATCCTATCTTTGAAGGGTCTGTTCATTTTGCCAATATAATATGCGTAGCATGTCGTAGAAAAACTAAAATACACTAGATTCTTGGTATGGCAGTCAGTACAAAAATCAATATTAATAACAAAACCTAGCTGTGGGTGTGTAAAATTACCTCTTGAATACATATACGCACAAGCTGTACATCTTCTACATGTGAACATGCCCACTTTTTCTGACTGCACATGAGTGTTATGTTTCAGGGGTCTATAACATGTTTCTTCAAAGATCTATTATTTCTAAACGTAAAATCTGGTTTATTATTTATAACACCTCGTAACTCAGGTACTGTTAATAAAATGTTCCAATTTGTCTTAATGACATCACAAACCATATTAATATTGCTGGCAAATGTCAAAGGCATTCTCAGTTTAGTGCCAACAGTATTATTTGTGGATCCACCATCATGCATCAGATTAGAAGTCTGACCAACCTCTGTCTTAGATTCAGTGCTAAAGAATGGTCTACACCTACCCATACTCTCCTTCCAGGCTTCCGAAATCTGTGCGTCTATGGTGTCACACTTGTAACCCCTATTCAGTAACTCTTCTTTCAATAAAGCTAGGGCAATGTTCAAGTCAGTTTCTTTATTGTGAAGACGCATAATGCGATAAACTTGCCCCTTAAGGACATTCAATTTTGTATGGTTCGGATGCATACTGTTGTTGTGCAGGATACTGTTTTTTCTAACACTTTTCCTGTAAACGCTGGTAGTGACAGTGCCTAGCATATCCCTGTTGATCTGCACATCTAAAAAGTCTATCTTGGTAGCTGAATATTTATGAGTAATCTTTAGAAAATCATTCGTACTATTAATGTACTGAATAAACTCCAACAGTAAATGCTCTGTCCCTTTCCTAAGCAAAAAGACATTGTCCACAAACCGTACATACCAACCAGCTGAGGAGCTGTATCTGTCATTTGTAAGTACATGCTGTGTCTCCCATCCTACCAGAGCCAGGTTGGCAAAGCTGTTTGCACAAGCTGTGCCCATAGCCACGCCAACCTTCTGCAGGTAATGTACTTCATTGAAAATGAACACATTGTTCTCCAGAATGATTTCCAAAAGATTGCAAATCAGTCTGCCCTTGTCATTAGATACATTGTGTGTGTGTAATAGAGACCTAATACTCTCTATTCCCCATTCATTGGGTATCACGGTAAAGAGTGAAGCAATGTCTAGTGTAACAAAGAAACATGTACCATTAATATTACCAAGTTGGCTAAACAGCTGAGCAAGGAAACCTTTCGTATCCTTTAAAACAGTTTCACACTTATTCAAAATAGTACTTAGATTTTTCTCCACAAAAATATACAACGGTTCTGTAAGCCAGCCCCTGCTGGACACAATAGGTCTCATAGGTGGTCTATAAAGATCTTTGTGTATCTTGGGGAGCCCATATAGCATAGGGGCAATGTTCTGTGTAATATGTTGATTAGGTTTAGGACCCTGGAGCATTTGTTAGCAGAGGGAGTGGGATGTCGTTATATGTAGCATGTTCAATTGCTCTGTGTATGACATAGCAGTGTATGTTGGGCAGATGTCAGCTGTGCCTGGGCAATGTGCAGTGGAGTATAGCCACAGTTGTCTGAGATGGACTGTCTATTGCATGTGTTTGAGGCTGGTAATCCCATTAGTGAGGTGTGTGCTGTGTCAGTGCACATGTACAGCATGCATTATGGGTAGGTGTGCTAGATGTGTACATGGCCTGCACCATAGCTATGACATACACAGTGAATTGCCAAGCATAACCTTAAACCATACTCATCGGCATCTGGCCGATGCTTTGCTGGTATCCCAGAGGTACCTACATTGACATGGGATAGAGTTGATTTCAGTGGCCACAGCTGTGGCATTACTACAGGGTGGCTGTAATATTACAGTACAACAGCTGAAGTCCACGCTTACCTGCACAGGTGCATACACTACAATAGTCTACTGATATGCCCTGGAACCTTGCTTGCATGATCAATGTGTGGTGTGTGAGTAGCACCCACTTCCATGACCGTATAGGTCTGGAGCTCTTGCGGGTGGGCATGTGCTACCAGGCTGATGAGCAGCTCCTCCACTCTGGTGAGGGGGGGGTGGATGTTATGGCCCCCCCTGTTGCAAGGTGGTCACCCTGCACAGCAGCAGCATGATGTCATACTTGCCGGAGCAGGTCACTACAATGGTGGTGGACCTGCTCATAAGTTCAGCTGTGCAACCCCACCTCATTCACCCTGTGGACTACATCAGTCCACATGGCTGTTCTCTCCTGCTGGTCCATGCTTGTGTGTGAAAAGAGCAGCTGATAGTTGTGGATGATGCTGGTGATGATGATCTCCTCCTCAGTGGCACTGTATGCGGGGTTTCTCGGTGTGCCATACTCCCTGAAAGACATAATGATGGAAATATGTTTGAGCAACTCATATGTCAAGTTTTCCATAATATAATACACATATCAGTCTCCTGCCACCATATCAGCTCCAACATAATGTTCACACTACCCTAGTGTATGTGTCTGGTATGTGTACCATTGAGCCATATATTGTATTGTACAACACTTTCTGATATGTGGTTATAGACATGCTCCCTGTGGGGACATTAGAGTTGCAGGGCTGTTACATGGTATTTCACTTGCATGCCATTGTCACTGCCACTATGTTTCCACATATGCATGTGGTAGGCCTGCTATGTGATTGCTACACATCTGCCATTCTGTAGTATTGGGGATATCTATGCATGGTGTTAGACATGTTCTGGGATTGTGTGGACTGTTACAGCCCACATATGTTCCATGACAGTTACTTACCAGTATGTGTAAGGAGTATTTGCTAGCAGGAATACCACTCCAACCTAATGTGCACATGTTATCAGTCCACATCACATCTGTACCCCACCATGGAACCTCATTATCTACTGTTCCATTACTACCTTCATTTGGAACCACCTCAGGGGATGGTGTCCCCCCCATGGAGCACACACAGACATGTGTCTGTCACCCAGGTAGGTCGTGGGTATTGGGCATAGGGAGGTACACATTGACTTGGGGTATGTGCTACATCACCTGGAGGCATGCAGTACACATACACAAGATTCGACATGCATGTCCCTCCTGCCCAGCTCACAATCCAGGCACCTTTATGTCCATGTAAATGCTGTCATGACTGTCCATGGGTGGACACCGTATTCCCTTTGTTCCCATGTGGGGGCTCAATGGCCTCCACATTCCAAATGTAACTACCCGTCCACAGTGTTTAACCACCACATGTGTCATATACCAGCCCTGTATGCTGTCTTGTTTGTCACCCAACCAGACCTACATACCAATATGTGCCTAATACCCTTCACCAACATATATATCCCACCATCACATACAATTGCAATGTGTTCCCAACATGGGTTACACCCCTCATGCCACACTCCATATTGCAGCCACGTACTGGTGTGTAGGTATGTTGTTTATTGATGTGTGATGTTCTCTCACACATGTCATGGCAGGGAAAATGTAATGACATGTATATATATATATATATATATATATATATATATATATATTTTATATCTATCTATCTATATATATATATATATATATATATATATATATATATATATATATATATATATATATATATGTACACACACATACATATATCTGTCTGTATACATACACACACACACACACACACACATATATATATATATATATATATATATATATATATATATATACACATATGTGCACATATGTGTAGATATCATTTTGTGTTGTTTATATACCTATATAAATGTATAACTGTCTGAGGTTCTGTACACATACACAACTGTGAATATGTATCACATATATATGTATCTGTATGTGGGTGCATACAAACATCCGGACCTCATTTATGTACCCTCTTTATTTCACAGCTGAACTGTTCTGCCTTGCTGCAACACAGACAGGTGTCACATGTGAACAGAGACTAACATTATGGGGGTATATATGGTGACAGACTTTAGATAAGCATATTATACTGCTATGGCAGTTGGGCATGCTATGCTACACTTTAACATGACTGTCCTGCAGGTGGTGTGGTCTCTCACCCATGTGTCTATCATGGCGGTATTAATACCCCCACCAGCCATTGGCCACAGTAATTTACAGAACACAGATATCATGGGTCACATCTTTGCCATTCACTGCTGGTCTGCACATTTGATAGGTATGTACCACTGCCCACAGGGACTGATACTACTGTCCAGTGTAGTTGTTGAGCACAACATCATTACAGGAACATGTACTGATGGCACATATACATCCTTTCACAGTATACATCCTATTATTCTATGCTATATACTACATGCCAGTAAATGCATATCTGTTTCACATACCTGTTATGTTGTTTCCGCTGTAACACAACCCTGAGCTTTGTGAACTTTCTTGAAGTTTTTCTCTCTTTCTCTCTCTTGCTCTCTCTTGCTCTCTCTCTCTCTCTCAGTTTCTCCAGTAGAGTGATTGAGCTGGTTTGAATAGACTGCAGCATGCTTTTGTTGGTATTGCACATGATCAGGTGGTGGCCTCTGCACCAGTCAGTGTCCACCAGTTGCTAATTGCATGCAGCCTGCTGTGTAGTACTTCAGATAACCACTGTAATGGCAACCCTGTACTATAAATTGCTGCCTTCTGTGGGCGTTGTCCCTTCACCTTTACAATATGGATGACATCCTTCCTGTGTGTGGACATTGGTGTTACAGACAGCAGGTAGCATTACCTCTTATAACAGAACCTGCAGACACAGGCCAAATCCACATTTGGGTAAGGTTCCAGACCTACAGACAGTGTGAGTAGTGTCATTGTGTGCAATGTATCTTGCTGTTCTTATAGGGTTTCTGTGTACATGGTGTTTTTCATGGAATGTTGTCTGTCTGCATAGCTCTCAATGGGTATATATATATATATATATATATATATATATATATATATATATATATATATATATATATATATATATATATATATATATATATATATATATATATATATATATATATATATATATATATATATATATAAATATATGTATATACATGTCAATACATTTTCCCTGCCATGACATGTGTGAGAGAACATCACACATCAGTACACAACATACCTACACACCAGTACGTGGCTGCAATATGGAGTGTGATATAAGGTGTATAACCCCTGTTGTGGGCCTATCCATATGATACCAGGGGGATTGACTGTTAGGTTTTGTCTGTGCACCACACAGGTATTGTTCCAAATATATCTGTGGTATTCTGTCTCTTGAGTGCTATCAGTACATAGCTACATCCATTTGTATTTCAATGTCGTATCCCTGCATAAGGGTATGCTGCAACAAATCCTGTAACACCAGCAATTTCCAGGGTATGTAACAGCAATAATGCAAATATGACACTATGTTCCTGCCTCTGTCCTCCACATATATGCCAGTCTTTGTCCTGCTGTGATACAGGAAGGGTTGTTAGGTAATGATCTATCATTATTTACCACTAGCATTACTGCTATCATCCCAGTCATGTCATGGACTCCCACACCAACTGTTGGGCCATGTCCATATATATGGAGGCAACAGCTGGAGAATACATATGTGCCCTTGTACATTCCTGAGATAAGTGTGTGGTACAAAGTGTTCCTTGCCCTTGTACAGCCTTTTATGGGGGGGTTCTATGCCATTAAGCCAGGCTATGGCACCTTTTCAGTGATATAACTGTTAAGAAGAGGGTCATTCAGTGTGATAGTGAGGTGTTAGGTTAAGCAATGTTATGTACAAAATACTGTGACATTAACACAAGCGCTACTTTTCCCCCAGGGCTTGACTACAGGGTGTAATTGGAGGCTGCTGAAGTACATCAGTAATTGTTGATTGTTACGTATCCTGAAGGCAAATCATATTCCTACCATTGTACTAATTGAAGGCCTTGGCCTGGACAGCATAGTATGGTATATATACACATTGCTTGCATCTACTGTTTTGTGTGGGCCTTGCATTCATGACTGATTACATATTCCAAGCCTTATGTGATGTCAGTACTGGCATACATTATTGTATAGTACAGGAAGAAAGGTTATCTGTGTATGCATACCTGTGTGTCATGTCATGTCCTTTGAATTGTGGGTGGGTATATGTTTAATGTCAGTATTCTCATTTGTGGGAATTGTTGCCACACTATACATTTCACAGGTGCCAGTTGAAGGGCTCTTGGCTGAGGGATATACTTTGTACCCAGTACTTCCACACTACTTCTACATATGTATGGCTACTGATACCTTTTGTGTGTGTATATGTGTATGCACCTATATATATATATATATATATATATATATATATATATATATATATATATATATATATATATATATATATATATATGTATATATATATATATATATATATATATATGGATATATACAGCTGTGTGTGTGTGTGTGTGTGTGTGTGTGTGTGTGTATATATATATATATATATATATATATATATATATATATATATACATATATACATATGAACATATGTATGTACCTATATACAATTGCTGTTATATGATTATTTGTGAGTCATACATTAATATAAATATCTACATATAGCTGTCTATCTGTCTACATTTACAGATATATATATATATATATATATATATATATATATATATATATATATATATATATATATATATATATCTGTCCATATGGCCATGCTTGTTCGGCTCATATTTTGTCCTGTTCCTCATTCACTTGGTAATTGTCATGGATGATCACAGCATTGAAGTCAGTAACTAGTGGCAACACTTTTGTGTTTCAGACTTCATCTCCTTCTACATATGTGTTCTAATACATATAACTGTGTAACTAGCAACATTTTAAGTGTAACAGAGCATTAGTTGACATATATCCCTATTTGTACCCACAGTGTGGCATACTTTGTCCAGACTTCTTGCATTAACAGGTTATTTGTTGTGATAATAATACATTTCCTGTACTGTTGACTGATTGTGCTGCAGGATATGTTTGTGAAAACTTCAAGTTATGTATATCTGCCATGGTTTAGTGGTAAATCACTTTTTTGTATGGAGTGCAGGGTCCTGGGTTCGAGCCTTGGTGAGGCAGTTTATTTTGTTGCTTAGCAGAACAAGGGACATTGGCTACAGAGTGATTAAGGCACTCTTAAGCAGTTGTAAGCAAGTTTGCATGGGTTTCCGCGGAGCTAAGCAATGCCTACACAGGTTAAGCAATTCAGCAGCTATCTGAGTATAAGAAACTGTAACCAGACTTTTGCAGTGCTTACCTCCATGCAAACCCATGTACAACTGCTTTAAAGTGCCTTAATCACTATGTATGTATCGGCCCTTGTTCTGCCTAGCAACACAATAAACAACCTCTGCTAGGCTAGAACCCAGGACCATGCACACCTTAGCCAAAGTAATTTTTCTCTAAGCCATCTCAGATAAGTGCTGCCAATCTCTGCTTATGTTTTCTTACAGTCAGTTAGCTTCAGATTTATCAACCTGTGTAGGCAGAGCTTACCCCTGTGCAAACCCATGCAAACCTGCTTACCGCTGCTTAAAAGTGCTTACTGCAGCTTACCTCCATGCTAATTCCTTTAAAAGAAAAGAAAAAGGGGTTGATAGGAAAGTGGTGCAAAACGGGACACAAAGAGGGAAAGACAGTAGGGAAAATAGCTAGGCATGTGCAGGAAGGGTATAGGAAAGGTCCATAGCTGCCCATTTCTTCTACAGCAAAAGCTGTGTATATACACTATATTTGCAGGTACATTTGGACCCTCAAACCCCTTGGAGAGGGGTGAGGACAACATAAATTCATTGTGATGCCAATTAGACCAGATTACATGTGTCCAATGGACATGTGTGCGAAATGGACAGCTATGTATGGGGTGAGATTTTCTTGTGGGAACAGATTGCCCTTTTTTTCAGGTGAGAGTGGGATGTTGGGGAGGGGTAGTAGGTATATTTGGGGAGGTAGGTTGGGTAGGTTAACAGACAGGACACACAAGACACATACAAGGCTGGTATATGACACATGTGGGGATAAACACCTTGGACAGGGAGGGGTGTTTGGAAGTCGCAAGCCCATGAGCCCCAAACTGAAAACAGTGGGACTGAGGTCCCCTCACATAGGCAGTCACCACTGCACCTTTACGGCCCCGAAGGTGGCTGTGCTGGGGGCTGTGTAGGAGGGGCAGGCTCACCCTCTAATAACATCACTCAGCCCTCAAGCTGGCATAGCCACTCTTGATACTCCAGATCAAGCTCCTTATGCACCATGGCCCAGACCTGTTGACGGGTGACAGGTTCCCCTCCACACCCGCTCTGAGGGGGGGGTGAGCCCCATCCCCTGCAGCAGTTCCACCCGAAGGTGGCACAGAGCCCACAGAGGAGGAGGACCCAGGCTGGGCCCCAGATGTGCTGGTGCCCGGTGCCATGGCCAGCTGAGGTGGGACAGGTGGGTGCACTGGGAACGGCCTTCCCATACTAGCTGTATTGTCACAGGTTTATGACAGATATAGGTTAGTAACACTCAACAGCATTTAGGATTAGTTATAACAGCATGCATAGGTATTCCCATTAACCCGACACACCAGAATTAGCACAGTTGCAGAGCAAGCAGATCACATGCATATATGGAACAACAGTGGCCATTACAGGAGCATGCATGTTTCATTGATGGCAACAGGCCACCAATATGGGTGTATTTTCACATGGCACATGCATAGTAACAAATGTGAATATTTATAAACCATTAAGACATATGTCCCAACAAAAGGTTGGGGTTTACACATACCAGTTGAGGAGTGTCATTGAGTTATTATGCACATATGGTAGGGGTGAGAGAGAGAGTTCAATTAACAACTAATATATCCTTGTAGTTTTCACAACATTCTTAATCACTGCAGTGGTTTTTCCCTTACATGTATTATTACACTACACAATGGCCTTATATTGTACACTGGTATGTTTATATATTATTATATACGTGACCTGTGTCTTACATACAGGCGTGACAGGCTGCAGGTGTTAATGCAACATATGTTGAGAATTGCTGTTATACACTTTGGGTGAGGTGCTAGAATGACAGGTTTGTTTCCATATACAATCTCTGACTATGTACATGTTTGAATATCAGTTATATGTGATTGACAGCTGCCTACAATTCTTGGAACATCACACTGGATTTTCAGGGGAACAGGGTACCAAGCTGGTGATAAGGGCCATTTATCTGGACATGCTGGACAGATTGGAACAGTTGTGTGGTATGAATATGCATACAACTTTCATTTTGAACATTCTAGCAAATTCTGTACAGTTGGGTATAAATATGCATACAGCTTTCTATCTGAACATTTTATCAAAATCTGTACAGTTGTGGGGTATGATTATGTATACAACTTAGTAGCACTCCCAGGAGTCAAACCCCTGCTGTGTGTGACAAAAGATTATAGCTAATATCACAGTACACTGTGCTATTAGGGAATTGATGTACAGCTTTCAACTGTTTTCTATCTAAGTCTCCCTAACTTGTACAATATAACTGACCTCATGGTACTTCCAACATTGTTATGCAAAACTTCATGCCCATTTTATCTGCATACCACGGTGTGGGTGACACAGCTTAAGATACAACAGTACTATTTATAGTATGGAACAGATTGCCAAAATATGAGAGAAGAGTAAACAGAAGCATTCCAGTGGTTATACCTTTATTCACAGACTATTACACATTTATTTCTACTGGCACAACACTTTCTAAGGCTCTTATATTTATTTGTTAAGACAGTACATGCAGACTGATTACTAACCTGACTCACAACGCAACCTTTGCAGCCTGGCGTCATGGGCTTGCTGCTTCACAGCCCGCTCATCTGCAGCTGTCAGAGAAATGCAGTGATATTTAGCTATACCTATCCATAGTATACACAAGCTAGGCAATTATTTACTACTTAGTAGAATAAGTACTTACTCAGTCCTGGGGCATTGGGCATCTGCCAAGACTCCTGGATCCACTGTTCCAGTACATCCCCCTTCCACCACTTCAGGTCAGCATGGTGGTGCCTGACCTGCTCACCAGTCTGGGGGATACCTGTGGCACTGGTGAGGTCACTGGTGAGACTGTCCCAGGCCTCCATTTTATACTGTGAGCCCTGGTACTGGCCCCGCAGTAGTCTCTGATCATGGTGTTTTACCAGGAGCCATACCATGATTTTTGACTCCTGAATGCCCCAGCGCCGCGCTCTAAATCGAGTGCCTTCACCCACACCCACCATTCTGCCTGCAGCAGGAAGCTACAACCAGTTATGAGAAGTATTCCTGCCTGTGGGATTTAAATACAGCCATTTCCCCACACTTTCCCATGATTGGCTGGTTTTGAAAAGGCTAAGCTATGGGCACACCTGCTTACATAAGGTTGACACTGCTTAAAGAGGTATACCACTAGGCAGATTGAATTGGCTTCGCTACACATTGCTTACACTTCTTAACTTGAGCTGTGCTGCAGTTAGTATTGCTTAATAGTTAATTAGCACTATATTTGCCATTTGGCAATGATTTATTCTTCATTACAGGTTATATATGTATCTGGTATCCGTGATTCATGTGTACATACACTGTATGGGGACTTGGGGAATTCTACACTTTATTAAATCACACCTCAGATCTATGCTTACTACAGTACTCCAGTTCACATATTTATGGTCTGTGGCAGGTTATCCAACATCACACTGTACATAGATTCAGTTCACATGCATGGTTTGATTTTCCTGTGGTAAGAATTAGTTTGCTGATACCTCATGCACATCAATTGCTATGATGGCTTAGTGGTTAACTACTGTGACTATAGTGTACAGGGTCCTGAGTTTGAGCTGTGCAGAGGCAGTTTATTTTGTTGCTGGGCAGAACATGGGCCGTTGGATCCAGAGTGATTAAGGCACTTTAAAGCAGTTGTGAGTGGGTTTGCATGACAGTAAGCACTGCTAACCTCTGGTTACAGTTTCGTACACTCAATTAGCTTCTACGTTGCTTAATCTATGTAGGCAATGCTTACCCCCACACAAATGCACTTAAACACGCTTACTAATGCTTATTTCTGCTTAACCCTGCTTACTAGTGCCTTATTCATTATGACACTGACACTTCACATGTGCATTTAATGCAGTACTCCAGTTCACTTTTAAATGCTATTATGTAGGTTATACGGCAAAAAGATGTAAAAATATGTTCATATACAGATTTCACATGGAAAATGATACATGCTGCAGTGGGACTTGAACCGGGAACGCCTGTTCATTAGGCGGGTGCTCTAACCACTACACTATTGCTGTGCTGCTTCATTTGCATATATATTCCTTGTTATCCTCTTCAGGCTTTTCAGCTGCTTTAACAGTAGCTAAGCAATGGACAAACCCGAGCACCTATGGTTAGCTGTACTTGGGGTTTTAAAATAATAAATAATAGGGTTTCTTCATTTTATTTGACAGTACTGTTGCTGTTGAACATATGGGGACTGTTGGTGGGGATATGCCGACACTTGTGAGCAGTCTTGCTCATTTATTTACACATTCTTCTGTTCTACTTTGTAGGGGCGTGTTTATTCTGGGAGCTCTGCTATCAGACACACCCCCTGCACTCGTCCATGCTCCGTGTAGCATTAGGAGTTCAGGCAGCACACCTTCATTAATATGCATGGCGTGCTGCCGTCCTCTTCTTAAACTGCCGCTTCCATCAAGGACTAGATTAGTCCTGCACGGCAGTTTAGTAAATCTGGGGGACTCTTTAAAACCAGCATTTAAATGCTATTAACAAGTGCAAAAATTATGAAAATAAATGTAAATACAAATACACACATAATGTATAAAATCTATAAAATGGTGTTTATCTAAAAATGAAAGTATATATAAAATCTGTATATAAATCTTTTTTATATTTTATATATTTTTTTATATATTTTACCTTTCCATTGCTTTTAGTTTTAACAGGCAAGCAATGGAGAGTAAATCATTTAATCCTGGCCATTGCCTCGCATTTAGGCAGACCTGCCAAATTAATTCTTTCTTTTACAAAAGCAGCCCCTATGGGCCACCTCTTTTATCCAAATCAACAGTGTCCACAATGAAAAATTTGAAAGAGTGGTCTAATTTGATTTGGCACTTTGATGATTGCATTTCATGAATATTTATGAGTTCAGGGAGGTCCTTTTTAGTCAGTGTGATGGGATGGAATTATTTACTTAATTAATGCTCTTGCAGAATGTACTTGAGTGTTTTTCTGGATTTGCTCTTATCTGATGAAGTTGAGAAGGTTCTTGACAAAAGCTCTTACCTCTTTGTTATTTTGGTTTAATAAAAAGTTATTTTTCTGCTCCCAAAGTGATTTGCAGCCATTTATTACAAGGATTTACTTGAGTTGCTGAAGTGTGTGGTTCCAGGAGTGCTGATTTTGTTTTCCTAGAGTTTGTGGACTTTTGTGCTTTTTTTGGTCAGTTTTATGGCTTCAGGCACAGATCTGGATACCACACTACCACCTTTATACTCCCAAGACCTGGGAAAATCCATCAGTGATTTTACTTTACTGCTACAAGACTTTAGTCAACATTTAGAAAGGCTTGAGAGATTAAACATGCCCCCGAACAACCAGGAAGTGCTTGGCTTACAAGGGGAAGGTAACCGTTTACTTCAGTTCAATGAGCAGACCAATTCCAACAACGTGGACAAGAGGAGGACCACTTTGGAGCCTGTTTCACTCAGGGGAAGTGAAAATGGGACCAGAAGTGCTTTTAACACTAATTCTGATTTAAATGGTCATGGAAATGAAGGCAGATGACCACAAACCACAAACGAGGGATCTAACATGCATTCTGAAGCTTCACATTTCAACACATGGCTTTCTGCTACTACAAGCCTGTTTTCCCAAAGAAATGTAAGTGCTACTTCGTATAATGACAATCTGGAAAAGTTTGATAAGTTGCTTTTAAAAATAAAGAAATTGCAAGTTTATAACTTATACTTTAAAGAATGCCTTAAACTAAAGATTGTGCCTAAGGGCCTCCACCTGTGGTGGTTTCCTACAGGCTTGATTAGTAACGCTGCATTCCATAAAGAATTGTTGCATTTATTTGACTAATATGGGTTTGAATACATGGAACTGGTTTATAAGGCATAATGACAAAACTATACAAAGCTTAACACAGGAAGCTACAGAACTTGATGTACTTGTTGTGTCTTTTGGCTTTTCCCGGTTAGGGGTCACCACAGCGAAACTCTGGTCCGCTAATGATTGGCAGTAGATTTTCACGTGCCGAGTTGCCAGCTCTGATGCACAACTTTCAACGAAGGTATGCCCATTCATGCATGTCTCCACACAGATGACGCTCTAGCTGAGAATCAAACAGGCCAACGTCATACTGTGAGGCGACAATGCTACTGAAGCACCACCACAGCAGTCATGACTTCTAATACTGCACACTCTGCTAATAACTTTGAATATGTGTGTATTTTTAAAAGCATCGAGCAACAGGTAAGCACCATTAAAAACAGGAAATTAAATAAAATTGAGCATGATAAATCTGAATATGAAAGAAATGTTGCCTACCCTGAACCCCCGAAATCCCAAGGTTGGGGTGACCATGCACAACCTAGAGAGGATATGGTCCCCACTGAGACTTTTTTAGGGGAGGAAGAATTTCCACCACTGAGATGGTCAGAATGACTGAGGGAGCGGAATTACAGAGATAGCATCCCACAGAGTCCCCATCATGCCAACAAGGGTTGGGGTTAAGTTTTCAACCAGAGAGGCAACAGGAGGGGTGCCTACACGAGGTACTAGCTGTGTCTGCTGATGTTGATATGGCTCCCCCTGGTTTGTCCATTTCTTTAAATTATGATGGTGACTTTAAAGTTTTCAATTATTCTAGTGTTCCTATTGACAGCACAGACTGTGATATTTTTGCTAGAGGATTGACTTTTGTTCCTGATAAAAGTACCAATATTAAAACAGCATTATTCAATTTGAAGTTGTGTACTAGAAAATTGAATCTGAATGTTTTATTCAAGGATTGTAGGTCAATCATGGATCCCATTAGGTTATTCAGTACCTTTAACCCCCCCCCCCCCAGTCATCCCTCATTACAGATTTTTGAAAAAATTTGTGAATTAGATATGAGAAATGTTAAAAATGGCAAAAAAGCAAAAATGGAATTTGAAACAGGATGAAATAAATAAGTTAAGACAACTGTCTGATAATAAGGACCTCCGAATAATGAAATCGGACAAGGGGGGTGGGATTGTCATGGTGAACATGGTGGACTACAACAATAAAATGGGGTGTTTGCTAGTGGGTGAAGCTTACATGCAGTCTTTGTTTAATGACCTACATGGTGCATATAAGAAAGTGAGAAGTGTTTTACAAGATTTATTCATTGGAGGTAGCCTCTCTCTGGATGAATTTAATGTTTTAAGCATAGCACAGCCTACGATCCTTGTCATTTTTGGGTTACCCAAGATACATAAAGACTTAGACCAACCACTTATGTGGCCCATAGCTGATGCAAAGGGCTCTATTACCCACCCAATAGCCAAATTATTGGACATCAGATTGAAGGACTTTGTGCAACATGAACCTTTGCTATGTAAGGACTCATGGGACATTTTGAAAAGGATTAATGTGTTAGAATTTGATGAAACAGTCAGTTTCATCACAATCAATGTCAGAGATTTATATATGGTAATACCGCATACCATAAGCATGGAATGGTTTGTGAATTTTTGGTGAGTAAGGGTCTCCCCCAGCCACTGGCTAGCACCTATGAAACTTTATTAGAACTGGTACTCAAAAATAATTTCATAGTATTCAATAACGAACTGTTTTTACAAATTGAAGGTGTGGCAATGGGGTCAGCTTGCAGTAGTTTGTATGCCAACATAATTATGTTGGAATGGGGAAGGAGATTTGTAATGAATACCCCATGGTTTAAGTTCTGTACATTGTATACACAGTTCTTGGATAATGTCTTTATTTGTTGGAATGGTCCGAGAGAAGAGATCCCCCTTTTTTAGAATATATCAATGACACAACCAGTTTTTTAAAGTTCACACATGAGGTTAACTGTGAACAAATAGCGTATTTGGATGTCTTACTGAAGAAAGAGTGTCAGTTGAAAGGCTTTGTAGCACAAATTCATAGGAATGCAACCTATTCAAGCATCTTTCTGCATTTAAACAAAAAAGAGGGGTAGTAAAGGGCCAATTTGTAAGGGCAGCCCAGATGGTTAGTTTGTTTGATAACTTCTTAGATGAGTGTGACCATCTGAAAGCTATGTTTTGCAAGAGGGGTTATGCGTTATGGCTCTTTAATGAAGTCATGATCGAGGTGGTCAACAAAAGAGAAAGAGTTTTTTTAAAACCCTTGTTAGGTCACCCCGAGGTGATACCTGCCCAGGGCATCCCCCCTATTGATGGCTGTTTGGTTAATGGATTAGGAACTGACTTGACCCAATCCAATGTTGAACAGAATTCAAAATTTAAATGTGCTTTTATTATTACTTTTCACAGTAACAGTAAGGATGTGTTGGATATTTTATTCAAAAATTGGGCTATATTGCTTAATGACAGGGTTATCAGCGAATGTGTTGGAACTAAACCAAATATTGTTTTTAAGAGAGGGATGAACCTGAAATACATTTTAGAGTCTAACAGAAACATTATACATGCAGGGTCTATGAAAAAATGTGGTTCCTGTTCTCAGTGTTGTTTTGTGATAGAAGGCAACAAATTCTTGGTGAATGGTTTTAAAATACAGGTGAATAAGAAGGTGTACTGTCATACTGAAAGAGTTGTCTATTGTGCAGTGTGTAACTCATGTGAACGTTTCTATGTCAGAAAGACTGAGAGGAAATTTAAAAACAGAATTTATGAGCATTTAAGGGATATCAGACTTGGGAAATCCACAAATGCCTTGAGTAAACACTGCACAGAAAAATCAGACCACTCTTTCAAATTTTTCATTGTGGACACTGTTGATGTGGATAAAAGAGGTGGCCCATAGGGGCTGCTTTTGGAAAAGAATGAATTAATTTGGCAGGTCCGCCTAAATGCGAGGCAATGGCCAGGATTAAATGATTCACTCTCCATTGCTTGCTTGTTCAAACTAAAAGCAATGGAAAGGTAAAATATATATAAAAATATATAAAATATAAAAAAAATATTTATACACAGTTTGTATATATACTTTCATTTTTATATAAACATAATTTTATAGATTTTATACATTATGTGTGTATTTGTATTTACTTATATTTTCAAGCATTTTTGCACTTGTTAATGACATTTAAATGCTCGTTTTAAAGAGTGTATTTTTAAAAATACTTTTAGGATCACATTTCAGGAATATTTATGAGTTCAGGGCGGTCATTTTTAGTCAGTGTGATGGGATGGATTTATTACTTAATTAATGCTCTTGCAGAATGTACTTGAGTGTTTTTCTTGATTTGCTCTTATCTGATGAAGTTGAGAAAGTTCTTGACAAAAGCACTTATCTTTTTGTTATTTTGGTTTAATAAAAAGTGTTTTTACCGCTCCCAAAGTGTTTTGCGGCCATTTACTACAAAGATTTACCTGAGTTGCTGAAGTGTGTGGTTTCAGAAGTGCTAACTTTGTTAAACCTGTATCTATGCCATTGGTGTGCATATGAAGAGCTGGTATTGAGATGCACACTAGTATGGTTAAGTCTTTCCTTTAACTGTCATTATTATTCTGTCTCTCAGAGTGGAGAAGGAAAAGTAGAACTGTCACAGACCTGAAATTTAACTGGGAAGTGATTCAATTCAATAATTAATTCTGTACTTAGTTGTTTAACCACAGTCATAACTACCACTGTGCATCTTAAGGATTATCAATTTCCACAAATGTTATTGATTCCTGCTAATCAGATCATCTTTTTTTTTTCAAATAAATTTTTTTTATTATTCACTATACCACATTTTTTTAAAAAAAGGCAGAGAAAAACAAAATAATAATGACAAGATACATGGAATAACGGTGCAAGGAACAAAGCAATATAACATATCTTAGGCATTCAATATATATCAGAAGCTATACAAAACAAGTAAAACACTAGGAAACCACAAAAAGTTGTCTAAAATCAAGAATTACATATCAACACTCTGATATTTAAGCAAAGTTTGCACTGACATATCTTGGTCTTAAATCACCTATATCTGACCTTACACCATAAAAGCTGCAATTAGCCAGTTATCTAATCGTATCTTGTACAAACTATAAACACTATATACAAACTTGATGTCACCTTTGTTGATACAAATGAAGCTCAAAAACCTGTCCTCATGATTCTGAGAAGAATGGATGTTAATCAGTTTGTTCATTTATATACCCCTTTGCTAAATGTAGATTACATTTCTCCTTTATTCCAAGCTTGCTTTAATGTCTACATTAGGACATCAAGGAGCTTTTTCCAATACTTGTGATAGTAGAGAATTTTTTTTTTGATTGTTAGACATTAACTTGTTAGCCAATACGTATTTCGTAGCTATTCTTTTATGCTCATCCCATGTGGTTTTAGTGCTGTCAAGCCAGTTTTGGGCTATATACGCTTTCATCATGGCACATAACGTTATTATGATATGCTTATTTGCATATGTGCAATTTAAGGAAAATATATGTAGAAGAGCAATTTCCCATGAGAGGGTAGTTTTGGTATAGCCCTTTTTTTCCAATTTAGATCAAAGTGAACACCACAATTTATATACATTTTTGAAACTCCAGAATATATGTAAAGTGTCCGCTACCTTGTTTGGGCATGAGGGACAAAAAGGAGAGTGTGCAGAATCGAGTTTGTTTAGGAAAAAGGGTGTGTGGTAGGCATTATTGATTAATAAGATTATCTAACATTTATTAGTAGGAAAGTGCATCATATAAGTACTACAGTGCCCCTGCTGGTACAATGAAGTACTGCAATGCTCAGATACATGCTATGAGACAGACTGACAGAATAAATAGTGAGCCAGAAGAATGAAGTGATGTGAGTTTTTGTGCAAGTTTGCTGTGTGATATGCAGCATCTGTGCAATAGGGCAGCACATCTCTGTACTGCCATAAGTTCTTTAATTGTAAAGCAGGAGGTATAGGACCAAAAGTATTTAGCTGTACAGTCTGTTCTGTATAAATTCAATTTAGTTAGGTCATGCAGTGCTGCACTCACGGGGTGGGGGACTAAGGATATGTGCTTACTGGCTTTGTCCTGTACTCCAGCATTTGACTCCTTTTCTCTCAACTTACATACTTTGTGACTTCAAGCAGGTTATATACCTATAGCACCCCAAAAGGGAACTTATGTCAAGTGGTATTACATGGTAACATATAAATAAAAAAATGACACATTATTTTGAAAATGTCCTGATAGTGTGGCTGCACGAATATTCATCAAAGACTGACATTCACTTCAGCAGTATCTTCACAATTAAAAAATACTGTCTTTCAGATAAGTAAGTTACTGCTACTGGGGATTTTAATTTCCCTGACATACAAGAAATCCAGAATTAACATAAATAAGTTCAGGGCTGCAGTGGTTTACAGCTCTCTGCCTTTGTGTAGACGCTATGCATGTCAGTGACTTTGCCAAAATAAATAAATATTCTACTTTGATTTTACAATTTGCAGCTGCTTGCTTGTCAATCCATTTGATGTTAATAACTTGGGCATGCTGTCTGTTCACATGCAGTCATATATCTTTGTAATGAATATGTCAGCAGCAATTCAGTTTGGGTAGCCTTGTACTTTATACAGGTTATGACAGGATGACAACAATAATGACATTTAAACTTCCAGAAATGGACAGTAGATAGCACAGCTTTCAGAAAATGTTTTTTTTCAGGTTCACAGTCTTACAGTGAAGCCATGCCATATCTGTAAATTTTCTTTGTGGTTATATGTAAAATGAGCAAAAGCCATATCCCACAGTAGCAAGTGCAGCCCTTTCTTGAAAGAGGGAAACAACTATTAAATGTGCTGAATGCCCCATTCGGAATGTATCTGACACGACACCTGCAGCAACTGGAAAGGCCCCAAAAGTTCCTCACCAAAAGGATAAAGGGTCTCAGTGCCTCAGTACAAGGCCATGTCCAACCCAGAATTGATGAACATGCTTCACCTCAAAAAATCTAGATCCCTCAGAACTACAAGGGCGGGAGACTTAAACCTTGACACGGTTATTAATAGGACGTGCTGGAGGGACAGATTCATCACCCAGAGACTCCCTATGCTGTGGAACAAAATCCCGGTACATGTGAGGCAGAGCACCTCGCTGGCTTTGTTCAAGAGAAATCTTGACCAATGGAAGGGATTATCTCAGTGTCACTGCTTGACAGAGGCACAGCAAAATAATGGGCATAGTATCCTCCAAACTAAAGGGGTGGCGAAAGCCACAAAACTCTGGGCTAGGCTTATAAATGCCCTTGGGCAGATAGCCTATTATGAACCTATGAAACCTATGAACCTATGAAAAAATCTTGTTTGAACTCCCCTTTCTCAGTGGAGAGGAGTGGGAGGTGATGACAAGCCTCGGTAGGGAGCCAGATGCAGAGATAGAGTCAAAGGAACAAAACCTCTTAGAAGAGAACTTGTTGATCTAAGTATCGAGGGATATGGGAAGCAGGATCTTAAATGCTTCTTATCCTGTGTTGGTCTTATGAAGACATTATGTTGTTCTTATTGATGTACTACACATTCTCTGAAAGAAACTTGCAAAAGTGTCAACAAATTACTGTGATAAAAAAGACTTTTCACAAGGAGCAGTTTTGCAAGTTTCATTTCCTGGCCAGGTTACTCCTCCCATCTCCCCTCCTTCAGTGGGCTACAGTCTCACATTTCAGGCTTGGGTAGATTCAACTATTTTGTCAGCTTTGCATGACAATAGACATAAAAAAAAATCACAGCTTGGTGTGCCACTAAAACTGTTCCCTTAAATGTCTCTTCACTTCTGAATAGCATTTCCCCAGGAATAAAAAAAAAAAAGCACACACATCAGTCCAGAGTTTGGGCCAATCTATCCATTTCTTATTTTGCACAGTAAAACACATTCAGTTTGTAATGCATTCTGACTGCTGACATGGTTATCTTTACATAGTTATCTTTTAGCAAAACCTGAACTTATGGTATTCAATGCCAAGCTTTACAACAGTTCTCAGTTTGTTAACAATGACGTCTCAAGCCTCTGATGTGACCCAGTACTTTGTCAATATACTGTAAATACATAGATTAATACAAATATTTGTGCACATATGACATGTACAATAATACACACATACCATCATTAAAACAAGATAAATGCAATATAAATCATCCCCGGGATTCATGAAGCTCGGCGCAAGGCCGGTGTAAGGCTTGCGCCGGCAGTGCAGTGTATAATCGGCGTAGCAGCACCATATGCATAGTAATGAGTGCGCGCCGCAACCACAGACACGTGCAGAGGGCACGTGCGCGAGCCCAAGTAGGATGCGCCCGTAGGCGTGGCCAAGCCGGCAGGCGATGAGCAACCTAAAGTGCTGACTGTCACAGGCCGCCTGCAATAGTAACCGCACCAGCCAGGGTCCGTGGATAATGAAACGTACGCAGAGTATGCAACATAGTACCCGTTCACACAAAACGGAGAACCAAACATTAACCCACGAAGTCCAAATTGTACCCGTCCAAGGAACAAAGGATACGCGTAATACCGTGTCCGTCACGCAATGCACTGTCAGTGGGCATACCCAGTGAAGGTGTACCGCAGCATGTCAGCGCCGCACCTACACACAAGTAGCCACATGGGCATGGTCACCAGCAGTAGTGAGAGTACACAGCCGGGCAGCCGTGTCGATATAACAACCAGAAGGAAACCAGATACCCTAAACACAGACAAACATGTGCATAGCAACATGTACTACACCCAGCAACGTGCCCGTCGCATACACATAGGACGGCGTATGCCTAAGCGTAATATCCAGAAGCAGAACCCATGCATGCAAATGTAATACACAACAGCCCGTCATAGCACGTAACCCGCACCCATGTACGATCGTGCACCCAACCCAGCTAGCAGCCTTGCGCAGCTGCACACCTACACACAATGGGTATACCTGAAATGTAGTAAGAAGTATTGTCCTAGGCAGTGCCACGCGGGCAAATATGTACCCCACATGTCAACATCCCACCTCAGGTACTGATATCCAAATGGCTGCATGTGAATGTGTCGGCAGAATGTGTACATCCCGCATGTGGTATGGACCTGTCGAAACCCCATAGGCGTGCACACGCCACGGTGCCCATAACTGTACACATCTGGACAAGGCAGTATGTTCAGCCACCGTACTGATGATTAGCTATGCAGACATGTCAAACACAACACATATGGCGGAACATCTGCCCACCAAGCAGGACGCCCCAACAGGGTGCCACATGCACAGAAGGTGAAGGTGGGACATCACACATTGAGAATAGCGTTGCCGGATGGCCAAACACCCACGGCCAATGCAAAGGATGGAATAACATGTATATGCCTGGATGAATGGGTATGTCATAGCATGGGAATAGGCCAAGCTATCCAACATAATAGCCATGCGTACCAGATACAAACTGCCAGTAACACGCAGTAGTAATGCAGGAAGGCATACACGACTGTGGGAATAGCACAGGACATATGGCACGTGCCAAGTGTTGACGCATGACACAAATGTCCAGGATGGGGCTCCCTGCAAAGAGGAACATGTGCCAACCCCACCCCCCACAGATGTACCGGCAGTGGAAACACATCCCAAACACACACCAACACTACCGTCCATCCCACGATAGCAACGGAGGCTGGTCAAAGACCACCATGACGTGTGCACAAACAGGGACACGTGTAACCGTTGCCCTAACAACCCCCCACAGGCCAACGAATAATAGTATGGACATATGCATGTAATGCTGTGAAGGATGTGTGGTAGTCCTCAGTATCACAGAGGTAGGTACACAGATACACTGTAATCAACCGTGACGTATGTGCACTGTACACAGCATACCTGCAGGTAATACATAGTTCAATCATGTGCCACAGAAATATACACATACGAATGAGGATAGGGGATAGACAAGTGTGAATGGGACAAACTATGAACATAGGTTCATAGGTCCATAGGTACATAGTAGGCTATCTGCCCAAGGGCAGCTATAACCCTAGCCCATAGTTATGTTGCCTTTGCCAACCCTCCAGTCCGAAGATAACAATGCCTATTATATTGCTGTACCTCTGTCAAGCAGTGACAATGAAGTAATCCCTGGGGTATATCTGCAATCTCCCATCCATTGGTCAAGATCCCCTCGAACAAGGCCAGCGAGGTGCTCTGCCTCACATGTACTGGGATGTTGTTCCACAGCATAGTGAGTGTCTGGGTGATGAATCTGTCCCTCCAACACATTCTATTAATGACCGTGTCAAGGTTCATGCCACCTGCCCCTGTGGTTCTGAGGGATGTAGATCCATTAGGTGAAGCATAGTCATCAAATATGGGTCGACATGGCCTTGTATGTCAGGCACAGGTCACCACTGAGCAAGTGGTATGTGACTGAATGGAGCAGGAGTCCTTTCAGTCGGGCAGCATAACACAAATTCCTGAGACCCTGCATCCGTTTGACGATGAACCTATGGGGCCTTCCCAGCTGCTGCAGGTGTCGGGTCAGATACCTTCCGAACGGGGCAATGTACTCAATCATAGGTCTAATGAGTGATGAGTACAAGGAGACGATGACCTCCCCTGATCTAGATGTGAATCCCTGCACGATCAGGTGGGCAATGTAGAAGGTCTACCTAACTACATTAGCAACGTGTGTGTCGAACGAATGGTGACTGACAACCTGGGTCCCCAGATCCCTGGTAACTCCCTCTGTGCTCAGTGGATTGCCACCTATATGGCAGCTAGGGGTAACCTTGTTCTTCCCGAAGGGTATGACTATGCATTTCCCGGCATTTAGCTGTAGGCCATGTCCCTGGCACCAGATATCCATATCTGTGAGGCCCTTCTGAAGGATATCTGTGTCAGATGTCCGTCCCACTATGGCACCCAGTTCGCAGTCATCTGCAAACATTGTCAGCCATAACCCCCCTGTGTTTGCTTGTACTTTGGAAATGTAGATGCAGAAAAGAGTGGACCCAGGACTGAGCCTCGTGGGACACCGCCTGTGACCGGCTGTGAGTCTGACATGGTGCCAGCAACTATGACCATGTGGGTTCTGTCACCTAGCCAGTTTGCAACCCATCCTGCGATGTACGGGTTCACATCCAAGCCGATGGGTTTATCAATGATACCTGAGGGGGTATTGTGTTGAAGGCCTTTGCCAGGTCGAGGTAGGCTGTATGGACTGCCTGACCCTCATCAATGGCCTCGGTGACTGTTCCTAAAACGTCAACCAAGTTTTAAACGCATGATCTGCCTTTGACCAAGCCAAACTGGGTTGGATGCAAAGTATGCAAGTCCCCTATGTCTTCATCTATGAGTTCCATTATGATCCTTCCCCATGGCTTTGCAGATAAGGCTTGTCAAGCTAATGGGATGGTAATTACCAGGGTCAGTGGAGGCACTGTCCCTGTGAAGTGGGACTACAGTCGCCGTGCGCCACAACTTGGGTACGTTACCTGAGGTGAGGCTAAGATTAAACAGCTGTCCTAACTGTGGGTCTAATTCCTCAATGAGTTTGTGGAGTACACAGCCGGGACACCATCTGGTCCCATGGATGCTGTGTTCACTGCCTTGGAGAGAGCATGTCCCACCTGTGCGTTACAGAAGTTTCGGTGGCCACAATCCTCTGGTACAGACATCTCTCCATGTGGGGAGATGTTTGCACCGAACCTGTCAGCCAGTATGTTGGCAATGTGTGTAGGTTCAGTAAACTTCACATCATTCTGAACCCAGTCCGAGCATATCTGGGAGTGTCCTCCCAGGTGTCCAACATAGCTAAAGAAGGCCGTATGATTGTCTGTCGAGTCCTTGGTGATATATCTGTCGGATTTGCCCTGGATGATGTCATGAGAGCTTGTAGTTCTTCACATATAATGAGCAAGGGTGTCATACCTTACAAGGATTCTGCTCTGTCTTGTAGTAGCTACCTCCTTTCATTGTAGAGCTTGTGTATGGCTGGGGTACACCAGACTGGATGCTTGGCATTGGTACAAAGACTCACAGTTGTGTAAGGGATTGCCTGATCCATGCAGTCCTGTAGGTGCTGGTAGAAGGCATATGTAAGTGATTCAGTGGCTTGAGTAATGTTTACCACTGGCTCAGGGGCCTTAAAGGAGACCACACTAGTGTTTAGAAGTGTGAAGTCGGCTTTTGAGAAAGCCATATGTATGGTAACCGCACCACCCACAGCATTGTATGCCAATAGCAGAAGCTATTGTATGTTGTCCAAACACACGTGTCCGTACACATGGAACATCATAGCAATAAACCACGCCTGGATGTGGGTAATGCTAGACATACCCACGGCAGACGTGGTGCGTTCCCGAGCCCGACGCCCGAGGGACCACACACATAGCCGGCCTTAGGCATAGGCCAAGTAGGCAGCTGCCTAGGGCGACGCTCTGCTAGGGGCACCTTACCAGCCTTTATTCGGTGTAGGTAGACCAGGATGGGGGTAGCGGGTGATGTGGTGGGGCACCATGGAGTCCTTCTGCCTAGGGCACCACCTGACCCAAGGCCACACCTACAGTACCCACACCCAGACGCAGGTCATTGCTAGTATGCTATATCATCTATGGAAAGAAACCATATATTCCCAGACATAATGGCACAGCATAATGCCTGTCCGCCGCCCAAAGCAGACATACGGCACCCGCGGCGGTGCGGACGTACTGCGCGAGATGTCCGTAACCAATGTCGACACTGTCACGCTATGTGAAATAATGTCAACATAGCGATTCAATACTAAACAGCGACGGAGAGCCCGATGTCCCGTTGCTGAGCTGTACAACCTATTCCGCCATGTTAAATGTGTAGCAGAGCGGGACTGCCCCAAACTAAGCAACGGACATGTCCGTGGCTCGGTGGAAGCCGTCACGCAATGTTAAACCCATGTAATATAGCGATACAGGTCATAAATACCGAAGTTTAGTAATGGAAATAGGTCCGTTCGACCAGACCGTGTGCAATTACTATAACAAGATCTACAACGGCACGCCGCCAATCAGCACATGGTTAGGAATAATGGGGGATATGGTATCATAGACACGGACAAACCGTGCGCATGTGACTCGCCGGACATTCGTACACGGTCAAGGCAGTTCCGTACACTAGCCGGACAAGACCAAACCCAAAGCACCACAGGAACACCCTGACAATCAAGGCCTGTATGCGAGGGGATATAAGCCCCTGTGATCTGAATATCCCTGCGGTCACGACATATGCATCCTGGGCCATGAGCGGAGGGAATGAGGAATGTTTAACATGTAGTACCGCACCTTTCCCAGCAGGAGAATGGATGCCTGTGACGACGTGAGTGCGGGGTGGCGGGGATATGTAAATTTAGCTAAGTACCATGGGTATGCATGTAAATGAGACCGAACAGCTAACGTAGTGGTCACAGTAACCGCAAACGTGAATGCAGTCCCGTTTGAATTATGACTATAGAACATATAAATGTGCATCGCGTACGCGCCCATGCCGCAAAGACTGTTACATGTGTAAAGGTGAAAGTGCGCACACGTCCGTCAACCGGATCAGAGATATGTTACCGAACAGTCACAACTAACACAGGCCACGTAACCACACAGACCCAGTAAACATATGTAACCAGAATACGGATATGCATGTGCGCCAGTAACCCACAATTAGGAAATGCAAGTGCGTGCGTGTGATCCGCTCACAGCAGGGAATGTTAAGGCCGTGTCCTCCACGTCAATCATACATGTCTCAAAACTGTCAGCCCCTGAAAGTATGGAATCGGGCAGTGCCATGTAAAGTACCGTTAGAAGTAGTGAGAAACACATATGTGATAAGACAAACATAGAATGTGGATAGAATAACGTGTGCGTTAGTAGTATGGATAGACGACGGTTATGCATCTGTAACTCGACCCACTTGTCAGAAGGTGCACCCATACGAAAAGTGTTCAGTGGGCTCACACTTGTTGACCGGGCTAGGCTAGCTGGATATATGTCCAGTGTCAGCAGAGGCCCGTGGAGAAATGCTCCACACACAATAATAGCACAACATACCAGAGTACTCATATATGTACCAAAGAAGAACAACAATAGAAAGTGTCCTGAAAGGACTGGTTACACACAGATCACAGATGACAGAGAAATATATGGCCAGTGGAAGCACGTCACAATTATGGGATCATGTCCCTATAGAAGCAAGAAGGTCTCACATGACACGCCAGCGAATTGCCAGATAGACACAGGTCAATGTAACACACAGCAACATTAAGGGCCAACCAGCCATACACCATGCCCGAACCTGTACAGTGGAAAGGTATGGCATGGTAATTGATGTGTGTACACAGGTAATCCACAGACAGTAACAAAGCAAGGTATGAAACGAGGGGTTCACATGTATATATCTACACACAGCAGTCCGACGGCCCGTATATATGACGATGGACATAGATTTGTCACCTGAAAACAAGATGTGAACAACTACAGTTTAGTCCATATCATATTGATATAGTAATAATACAGTCATATCAATATTTAACATTGTGACCCTTATTTACATTCATATTTATACAAAATATGCATGTAATTGTACTTATTTATTCCATGATTTGGAATCTTAATGCAACAATTATACACATTGATAAACAAAAGCATTACCAACACACTACATTCTAAGGTTTACTCACAACAATTATCAACTATGTTTCAATATACTGATGGTATTGACCAATATTGTATTTATATTAACACATCGTTGTTGTATCATTGTTTCCATTCAGTAATGTATGCAACACCGAGTTCTACATGTCACTTTATCATCAGGACTTGGAGCACGGTCCACTGAACTATGAGCAAGTCTATTAATTAGTTGACATTAAACTGACTCAGAAGGAAGTATATAAGGCGACTATCTAATGTATCACGTACTCCGACGCGTTGCCCCATGTTAGTGGGTGAAAGAGCTCAGTATCCTATGACTGTGGAGTGTATCGTTTTTGTCATCGTCTGTCTTGGCATGGTTTATGTTCAAGAATGTATTTTATGAAGATGACCAGGACTCAGGGTCTGCTGTATTTCCGCTTACTGGAACATGGATATAGATAGGCCAAGTAATACATAATATGGGTAAGAAGAAAGGAACAGTTTACCAAGAAAAACCTAGGAAAAGGACCCACCAGGTCCTAAACCGAGAGCACCAAGCAAACACAATGTAGTGCTACGAAAACCAAGTGTTTCAAAAATGAACCCAAATGGTGTAAATCCAAAGATGCAAGTTAGCAACTGCTCTAAATAATCCTCAGAAGTCCCAATAGGAAAGATGCGCCACTTTATTGTCAAAATAACACCACCAAAACAAGTAGATCACGAGCGCTGTCGCCCGGTCTTAACGGGCTTTTCAGGTGTAATTAGCTAAACCAATAACTCTAGCTTTTATAGAACTAATTGATTAAAATATCACCATGGTACTGATGTTTTATTTGGTTCAAATGGTTCACAAACAACTTTGAACATAAAGAATGAATTTTGTTTGAATTCATATAAGTTGCATACATACATTTTAACAATGCATTTATTGTGTCGAGCATTTTAAATATGTATTTGTCTCTTTAATGCTTGTAGAAGTGGATTTAATTTATTTACAATATGGTGATATTTTAATCAATTAGTTAATTAACAGAACGCACTTGCGCTATAAAAGCTAGAGTTATTGTTTTAGCTAATTACTTGAAAATGCCCGTAAGACCGGCGAAAGTGCTCGTGATCTACTTGTTTTGGTGGTGTTATTTTGACAATAAAGTGGCGAATCTTTCCTATTGGGACTTCTGAGGATTATTTAAAGCAGTTGCTAACTTGCATCTTTGGATGTACACCATTTGGGTTCAGTTTTGAAAACCTGGTTTTCGTAGCACTACATAATATGGGTAGTCAAACAGACATCCGCGATTGGGGAACATACAGCAGCAGTCAAAACCACTGGCCAGATGGACACAGTCCAACAAGTTCTACACTTTACATATGCACATTGGTGTCCATTGTAGGACCCAAAAATTGATCCATATGCAATATCATCCAGCTGCGATCGATCGACCCAGAAGAAGTAACAGCCGTGACTACGGCACAGCTAGACATATGCACCACCAGCGTGTTTAAGGTTGATGACAAGTGTCCATGAAATGCAGGACATATGAACAGAAATCCCCAGATTGTCGAGTCCATAGAAGTGCGCCCACATCCCAGTCCTGCACACATGAAGGATGTGTAATGGGTACCGTCGAGGGTTGCAGCCATGGGATCCTGGGTATGCAGAAATGGGGCTCGGTGTTGTTTGGCAGATAATCCATTGTCCCGCCCCGTGGGAGGGATGTGGGTATAGCACATGCCTTACTCCCCACTAATAATGCAAAGCATCCACCGGATAATGCTAAATGCAGGTGTGAAATGTGTACAGCCCTATACCAGTGTCCAGTAGGCAATTCCCATGGATGGACAAGCGCACGACCAAGATGGCACCCATAACTGGAAACCTGGTGGAATTACACAGCTGCAGTAAGGCATAACACAGGAAATACAGATAGGGACTACAGTAGACACTCCCCATACAAAGTCAGACCGCCGTGCGAATACCGGCGTACACAGCACTCAATCTGCCAGCACCAAAATGGGGATCACTCGCTTCCATACTGCGGAACAAATGGGCGACCTGTGGAACACATACTAATGGCACACCAACAACGTCAACTAGGAAGGTCATAGGATGGTTAAACTATGGCGTTCCCACTTATAAAGAACATCCTTCAATGAATTAATAGGATCTACATGTTTTGGTGGTGTTATTTTGACAATACAGTGGCGGATATTTCCTATTGGGACTTCTGAGGATTATTTAAACCAGTTGCTAACCTGCATCATTGGATTTACACCATTTGGGTTCATTTTAGAAAACCTGGTTTTCGTAGCACTACATAATATGGGTAGTCAAACAGACATCCGCGATTGGGGAACATACAGCAGCAGTCAAAACCACTGGCCAGATGGACACAGTCCAACAAGTTCTACACTTTACATATGCACATTGGTGTCCATTGTAGGACCCCAAAAATTGATCCGTACGCAATATCTACCAGCTGCGATCGATCGACCCAGAAGAAGTGACAGCCGTGACTACGGCACAGCTAGACATATGCACCACCAGCGTGTTTAAGGTTGATGACAAGTGTCCATGAAATGCAGGACATATGAACAGAAATCCCCAGATTGTCGAGTCCATAGAAGTGCGCCCACATCCCAGTCCCGCACATGAAGGATGTGTAATGGGTACCATCGAGGGTTGCAGCCATGGGATCCTGGGTATGCAGAAATGGGGCTCGGTGTTGTTTGGCAGATAATCCGTTGTCCCGCCCGTGGGAGGGATGTGGGTATAGCACATGCCTTACTCCCCACTAATAATGCAAAGCATCCACCGGATAATGCTAAATGCAGGTGTGAAATGTGTACAGCCCTATACCAGTGTCCAGTAGGCAATTCCCATGGATGGACAAGCGTCGACCAAGATGGCACCCATAACTGGAAACCTGGTGGAATTACACAGCTGCAGTAAGGCATAACACAGGAAATACAGATAGGGACTACAGTAGACACTCCCCATACAAAGTCAGACCGCCATGCGAATACCGTACACAGCACTCAATCTGCCAGCACCAAAATGGGGATCACTCGCTTCCATACTGCGGAACAAATGGGCGACCTGTGGAACACATACTAATGGCACACCAACAACGTCAACTAGGAAGGTCATAGGATGGTTAAACTATGGCGTTCCCACTTATAAAGAACATCCTTCAATGAATTAATAGGATCTACATGTTTTGGTGGTGTTATTTTGACAATACAGTGGCGGATATTTCCTATTGGGACTTCTGAGGATTATTTAAACCAGTTGCTAACCTGCATCATTGGATTTACACCATTTGGGTTCATTTTAGAAAACCTGGTTTTCGTAGCACTACATAATATGGGTAGTCAAACAGACATCCGCGATTGGGGAACATACAGCAGCAGTCAAAACCACTGGCCAGATGGACACAGTCCAACAAGTTCTACACTTTACATATGCACATTGGTGTCCATTGTAGGATCCCAAAAATTGATCCGACGCAATATCTACCAGCTGCGATCGATCGACCCAGAAGAAGTGACAGCCGTGACTACGGCACAGCTAGACATATGCACCACCAGCGTGTTTAAGGTTGATGACAAGTGTCCATGAAATGCAGGACATATGAACAGAAATCCCCAGATTGTCGAGTCCATAGAAGTGCGCCCACATCCCAGTCCCGCACACATGAAGGATGTGTAATGGGTACCGTCGAGGGTTGCAGCCATGGGATCCTGGGTATGCAGAAATGGGGCTCGGTGTTGTTTGGCAGATAATCCGTTGTCCCGCCCCGTGGGAGGGATGTGGGTATAGCACATGCCTTACTCCCCACTAATAATGCAAAGCATCCACCGGATAATGCTAAATGCAGGTGTGAAATGTGTACAGCCCTATACCAGTGTCCAGTAGGCAATTCCCATGGATGGACAAGCGTCGACCAAGATGGCACCCATAACTGGAAACCTGGTGGAATTACACAGCTGCAGTAAGGCATAACACAGGAAATACAGATAGGGACTACAGTAGACACTCCCCATACAAAGTCAGACCGCCGTATGAATACCGGCGTACACAGCACTCAATCTGCCAGCACCAAAATGGGGATCACTCGCTTCCATACTGCGGAACAAATGGGCGACCTGTGGAACACATACCAATGGCACACTAACAACTTCAACTAGGAAGGTCATAGGATGGTTAAACTATGGCGTTCCCACTTATAAAGAACATCCTTCAGTGAATTAATAGGATTAATGTCAATTGACCATGGAATACACCTAATCAACATCAAAGAACCGCTGGCACCTTATGGCACACAATCCAAAACACACATAGGTAGATGAAACAGTCAACGTAGAAATTGTCCAGGACAGTGCCCAAATGGTATACAAAGGTTCCTTCATAGACAAGTAAGCGCTTTCACCCGTAGGCTCCGTCAGACTTACACATAACATAAAAGCATCCAGGCTTTAAATATCCCTCCTTACACTTTCATTGGTCAATTTCTCAGCAAACAATGAACAATTAACCACAGCATATAAAGCACAGACGCAATGTTAACTACACACACATATATTAACATCTCCAAAACATCCTATTAAAACATGTATTATATGATATTGTACTATGCCTAATACTCATCAATCAAAGATCTAACAATATATATAGAAGATATGTATATCATATCAATGTAATACAGTGGTAAACAACTGAAAGAGTGGACTAATGTGTGTTAACTGTATATCTGTACCTAAACTACATTCCTGTTACTTGGGTTTAAGCCACCTGCTTCTCAAAAGAGGCTTAATCAGTGTTTCATCAGTCAGCCCTGGTGTGTGGTCAACTCTCCACCTAATAATCCATCTCAATCCGCATTCTAAAGCATAGTTGATGAGGTCCCCCTCTGGTATTATAACCTAGCCTTTGTAAAACACTGAATGTAAACGTATGCCTTGTGATGTGCTCATAGCCGTAGGCATACGCCAATCCTGCGGCTGCCTAGGGCCGCACTAGTAGGGCCACCTGTCTAGTAGGTATGTCATGTAGGTACACCAGGATGGGGCACCATGTGTTGTGGTGGTGGGCGCCATGGAGCCCTATAGCCTAGGGCAGCGGTCGATCTAAGGCCGCTGCCGTAGGAGGGGTAGTACGGTCTGCAGGTATGTGCTGAAGTGCACATGAAACAGCGGTCTACAAGGATTACCCATAGTGGCGACACCTGCACAGACGGCTATAGCAGGACACACACACGACCATGCATACAGCACAGATAGACATACACACACCATAAACAGGCAATTATACACAAGGTTTATGGCGTGTACGGGTACAGTGTCAGTACAGCAAGGATAGCTGTCTGCCACGATATCCAGCAGATGTCTCTAGGGCGTTCTGGAATACGGACGTTGCATGGACAATGAGTGGATATGCATCGTACCACAGTTCTATGTGTCAGCCGTGCAAATATGCGATACATGGGACAGACAGCTGTCCATGCAAGAGCAGCGCTATGGGCACAACATAGGTATGTATATATACAACGAGAGAGATACAGACGGACACATGTGGCAAGGCCGTGAGTGTAACGTACACAGCACCACCCCACCACACCACAGCAGGGTGCACGTGGAGAACACGCTACGGAGGTCGCCAACCACAGCAGGCACACAGGCAGTCCACGAGCTGCGTCTCACCATCCACAAACACAGGGATGGCGGCAGGATATAAGTGTTCTGCGGAAACTCTAAAGCCATACCCTATGAACCCATGCGGCTGGGAGCATAGACACACACACACATCTGGCAGGCATGGTGATTGACCACACCCCACATACCCAACCGCACAACAGTATGACACAGGTATGGAAACGCCAACGTGGACCACTGAACACAGCACCGTCAGAGGCACACGTCCAGGTGGGTGACAACATCCGTAAAGGAATAGCCGCCGATAGCCAAGGTATGTGTTGCCAAGCGTCTAAAATAACTACACTCTACTAGGGCAGCTGTGAACACAAGAGTCGAACCTACGCCTACCTACATGAACTCACTACAGCATGATGCATTTACAGAACGCGCTACCGAGATTACTGAGCACAGCGCTGTCAGAGGCATACTTCTAGGCGGGTGACATCATCCGTAAGGGAATAGCTGGCAATAGCCAAGGTATGTGTTGAAGCGTCTAAAGCATGTTCATCTGCAGAGGCAGCTGGAAACACACACACACACACACACACACACGGGAAGGGCCGGAGTCGAACCTACGCCTACCTACATGAACTCACTACAGCATGATGCATTTACAGAACGCTACCGAGATTACTGAGCACAGCGCTGTCAGAGGCATACTTCTAGGCGGGTGACATCATCCGTAAGGGAATAGCTGGCAATAGCCAAGGTATGTGTTGCAGCATCTAAAGCATGTCCATCTGCAGAGGCAGCTGGAAACACACACACACACACACACACACACGGGAAGGGCTGGAGTCGAACCTACGCCTACCTACATGAACTCACTACAGCATGATGCATTTACAGAACGTGCTACCGAGATTACTGAGCACAGTGCTGTCAGAGGCATACTTCTAGGCGGGTGACATCATCCGTAAGGGAATAGCTGGCAATAGCCAAGGTATGTGTTGCAAAGCGTCTAAAAGCATGTTCATCTGCAGAGGCAGCTGGAAACACACACACACACACACACCTCACACACACACGGGGAAGGGCCGGGAGTCAAACCTACGCCTACCTACATGAACTCACTACAGCATGATGCATTTACAGAATGCGCTACCGAGATTACTGAGCACAGTGCTGTCAGAGGCATACTTCTAGGCGGGTGACATCATCCGTAAGGGAATAGCTGGCAATAGCCAAGGTATGTGTTGCGAAGCGTCTAAAAGCATGTTCATCTGCAGAGGCAGCTGGAAACACACACACACACACACACACACACGGGGAAGGGCTGGGAGTCGAACCTACGCCTACCTACATGAACTCACTACAGCATGATGCATTTACAGAATGCGCTACCGAGATTACTGAGCACAGCTGTCAGAGGCATACTTCTAGGCGGGTGACATCATCCGTAAGGGAATAGCTGGCAATAGCCAAGGTATGTGTTGCGAAGCATGTCCATCTGCAGAGGCAGCTGGAAACACACACACACACACACACACACACACGGGAAGGGCCGGGAGTCGAACCTACGCCTACCTACATGAACTCACTACAGCATGATGCATTTACAGAACGCGCTACCGAGATTACTGAGCACAGCGCTGTCAGAGGCATACTTCTAGGCGGGTGACATCATCCGTAAGGGAATAGCTGACAATAGCCAAGGTATGTGTTGCGAAGCATCTAAAAGCATGTTCATCTGCAGAGGCAGCTGGAAACACACACACACACACACACACACACAGGGAAGGGCCGGGAGTCGAACCTACGCCTACCTACATGAACACACTACAGCATGATGCATTTACAGAATGCGCTACCGAGATTACTGAGCACAGCGCTGTCAGAGGCATACTTCTAGGCGGGTGACATCATCCGTAAGGGAATAGCTGGCAATAGCCAAGGTATGTGTTGTGAAGCGTCTAAAAGCATGTCCATCTGCAGAGGCAGCTGGAAACACACACACACACACACACACACACAGGGAAGGGCCGGGAGTCGAACCTACGCCTACCTACATGAACTCACTACAGCATGATGCATTTACAGAACACGCTACCGAGATTACTGAGCACAGCGCTGTCAGAGGCATACTTCTAGGCGGGTGACATCATCCGTAAGGGAATAGCTGGCAATAGCCAAGGTATGTGTTGCGAAGCATCTAAAAGCATGTCCATCTGCAGAGGCAGCTGGAAACACACACACACACACACACACACACACACAGGGAAGGGCCGGGAGTCGAACCTACGCCTACCTACATGAACACACTACAGCATGATGCATTTACAGAACGCGCTACCGAGATTACTGAGCACAGCACTGTCAGGAGGCATACCCCTAGGTGGGTGATATCATCTGCAGAGGCAAGGCAGCCGATAGGGAATGAAGACAGAGTGCGCAGTCACACAGCATGTTACCATCCCAAGGTGGGCGTACAGTAACACGGTAGTGCTGCAGTCGGAATACCAACTAACTACGGAGCAGTACATCACGACATGGATACGGGATGCACCACATACAGTATACCCTATGAGAGGGCATCCGGCGTGCAGGATGTAGGCAGCCATTGTGGCATAACAACCACATATGACTCACCTGGATGGTCACCATGGCTATGCAGGATGTCATTGGCCATGGCTACACGCCTAGTAGCAGACATCGGTGCCGACTGTAGTGTGTACCCCCGAATGGTGTACTGGCCATGCCCTCACACCTAGCGGTTGCGAAGGGGAGACAGACATGCTCACACGGTATCAACGCAGACGGTCACGGTGTGCACTGTACTGTGTGTCCATCTACACAGCTGCTTACTGGGCATGCTCAGACACTTAGAATCTGCACAGTGCAGACATGCATACACATGGGGCGAAATCATGGGAGGCAGAATGTGGACCATCGTGTGTGTCCACCCACACAACAGCAACCCGGCCATGCCACAGACGTGGCGGTTGCGAAGGGGAAACAGGCATGCACACGGGGTATCAACGCAGACGGGCGCGGTGTGCACTGTACTGTGTGTCCATCTACACAGCTGCTTACTGGGCATGCTCAGACACTTAGAATCTGCACAGTGCAGACATGCATACACATGGGGTGAAATCATGGGAGGCAGAATGTGGACCGTCGTGTGTCCACCCACACAACAGCAACCCGGCCATGCCACAGACGTGGCGGCGAAGGGAAACAGGCATGCACACGGGTATCAACGCAGACGGGCGCGGTGTGCACTGTACTGTGTGTCCATCTACACAGCTGCTTACTGGGCATGCTCAGACACTTAGAATCTGCACAGTGCAGACATGCATACACATGGGGTGAAATCATGGGAGGCAGAATGTGGACCGTCGTGTGTGTCCACCCACACAACAGCAACCCGGCCATGCCACAGACGTGGCGGTTGCAAAGGGGAAACAGGCATGCACACGGGTATCAACGCAGACGGGCGCGGTGTGCACTGTACTGTGTGTCCATCTACACAGCTGCTTACTGGGCATGCTCAGACACTTAGAATCTGCACAGTGCAGACATGCATACACATGGGGTGAAATCATGGGAGGCAGAATGTGGACCGTCGTGTGTCCACCCACACAACAGCAACCCGCCATGCTCACACACGTAGTATGTGCTACGCCGTCCGGCATGCAGACGGAGTGCACACACCGCAAGTCACGGCCAGGTAAACCCGCACACGCACAGGGTGGACACACATGCAGTTACACGCACACACAGATGACAGCACAGGCATCACGGGTGCAGGCTGAACATGTACACACTGCAGTGAACACTGTAGCTGCCATGCCAGCACCATGTCATCGGTGCAGCAGTATGCCTCACGGTCCAGCAACAGCATGTGACATATGTCCACAAGACTATGTGGCGGTGTACGTCCGTCGTGCAGAGTACACATGTACTATCAATGATCCCACAGGTGTGATGTAGTCCACCCATACCGGTATACATGGACAGGCGTGCTCCACACATACCACGGGCCTGACACAGATATGACACATGACTGCAGCTGTACCACAGTGAAACAATGTCCGGATATGTCACATATGTGATTTCCTGGCTGTGTGCATGGACTGCACGCAGGACACATACGAAGCCTGTGATGTACCACATGCATAACACGGTAATACACACACGAAGGGAAGGCGGACACATGTCTGTGGTATGCACCCCCTACAGGGTGTAGCGGTGTTCACTGGGACACATACCCTTGTACAGTTTGCCTGTGACAGCTGTGATACCATACCACAGTCCATGTTCCATGTATGTCGACACACATGTCACAACGTAGCAATGCATACACACATGGCAACAGGGGATACATGTGACACGTGTACTGTGCACGGTGCAGCCGTGCATGAGCGGTGTCCGTGTCCATAACACAGTTGCAACCCCTACCACATGCATACCCATGATCGCCGGCGTCATATGGTGGCATAGTAACAGCACGCATGGCAGTCTGTGTGTACACCATGTGTTTAAACACCTGTCCACATGCATGTGTGCAGGTGCTGGTCACAGGTGTGTCACACACCATCCTACCCTGCCATGTGCATACAGTCTGCTATGTCGCCTTTACATGACAGCGCTGCCATAATGCATACCCATCGGCCATGCGTCATCGACCATATGTCACATGGCCACTGTAACCCCTACCACCTCCCAAGTGCAAATATTGGCACAGCTGCCAGATACAGTGGTAGTACGCAGGATGCACTACATACCGCTGCACGCCTGCACATATCCCATATAGCGGGTGTGGCATTCCTAGCACCAACATGTGTGCAGGAATGTGTGCCCATGTATGCCACAGATCGGGAGGACTATGTGCCACGTGCCACACATCACTGTACACCATGGTAGAGATCTGTACCTACCTCAGTGTGGGGTGCATGGATGTGGATGGTGCAGTACATGCAACACGTCATCCCTCCGTGTAGACATGTGTGGTCACCACCATGTCAGTGTGTCAACATGTGTGTATGTCTGCTGCCTGTTGTGAGGGTGTATGCAGATATAGTGTTGTGACTGGACACTGACCACACAGGGTGACCATCCCGTACTGGTGCTGCATTGTACAGCCCTGTCAATGCCATACCTGTGAGCCTTACTGGCCACCTGTGCAAGACCACCCCTGTGACATGGCGCGTGGGTGCATTGTCTTGTGAGGGTGCTGACCACACAGACAGGTGTCCCCATCTGCACACAATGGGGTGTGTGCCATAGAGGTGTACGCGCGATTGCGGACATATTCCTGTACCGGTACAGCATCCGACTGCTGCACACCGTGCACCACAGCTGACAGGTGACACCTGCGGTCAGTAGCCAGCACACTGCGTACGACACCTGCAGAATGTCACCATACCTGTACTGTGTCATGCCATGTATGTGATGTCTCTGTCCACCGTAGCCTGTGGCACCGACCACAGGCGTCAGGTGCAGTATATGTGTGGACATGTGCGTCATGTACCGTGTAAGCAACGTTACACTGTATCTGGCTCCGTGCTCTGCAGGTTTATGTGTATAACCTCTCTTCTTGCAATCCCGACTGTCTGTTCTCTATATCACAAAAGCTCTGCACCTGCTCCCATAGTATTCCTACATAGGTAAAGTACATGTATACTAAATGGAGTACTACACTGGCCTAGAATCCCCTTGTGTACCCACTTCCCTATAGGTGCCTTCTGACCCAGTTACACAGCAAATGCATTCACGTTCTCTGGCATGTCGAAGGGTCAATTGCTAGCGACCTCTCCTGTTCAGATGGTGAATCTGGGCGTCCTGGGCACTGTTACAGGTGCCTCATGGACACGGACAAGCCGCACCTCCCCCACTGAACATAATACATGTGACAGATGCAACTATATAGCCAGACAGGGGCTGTGCTCTCTCAAACCATGACCGGCAAGACCAAACGGGAGGGGAAGGACACCATGCACACCACAAACCCAGTGTCACATGTGACTATCGCAAATGCTAATCAAACACATGAACACACTAAGACATACCTGGAGGCACTGTTAAAACATGTCACGAACCTAACGAGCCCTCTGAAGCAGACACCCAAGCAACTGCCTCCACAAGACATAGGACATGCAACACATAGTTCTCAACGTCAGTGTGCTAAACAGTCAGAGCCCCAAAGGCAACACACACAATGCCAGACACACTTGTAATGGGTGACGCCACTGTCAGACACACCGACGTCCCACCCACCAGACTGAACAAGGGAATGATCACAGTAGGCTGCCTGTCGGGCGCTGGAATCCGCCACATAACACACGCACTCAGGTCACTCCGCAGCATGTACAGGTATGACGCGGTCATTGCCCATGCTGGTGTCAACGACTGGAGACATACCACCCTGGGATACATTAAAGGAGACATAGAGGGCCACTCAGATTGTGTAGCCCAGGCCAGCATGTCCCTGACCCTGGGCAGTATCCCACCCTCATCAAGTATGATGCCACTATACTGGCTCCAAGTGGTCACCCTTGATAATGTGCCTGGTTACCGGTGTCATTCTGAGGGGATCCGGATTCCTCATACCTGGGATGACATCCCTTCGCAAGGGATGGCTCACACCTGTCGCCCCTGGTCTTCAAGGGTTTGGCTAAGGCACCTGCCACCCCCACAGTGCCCACTGCAGGCAAGGCTGGAATGATAAACCTACCACCCTACACTACAAACCTGGAGAACAGACAGGGTAATACTGCTCAGTGCCAGTGGTCTACGCCCAAGCTGCACACCCTCAAATGCCCTCCTCAGTATGGAGGACATCGATGTCAGTGCTGTGACTGAAACATTGTTCAGGGCTGCTGAGAGCACCCCAGCACTATCAGGTCATACCCCATATCACGCGTTCAGGACCATAACCCGGACCTAACACAGAAGGAGGGGAGTCTCCATTTCCATGAAGGATACACACACCTCCAGGTTGGCAGAAATGCACGTAGCAGCGGGGAATATCCAGGTGCAATTAACCATGGGTAGGACTGCCCTACAGTTTGTTGCATGCTACAGACCACCCTCCCAAACCCAGGATACCTGCACAGCCTTCCTGAAGACACTGGTGAGTATGAATGCTCTCACAACACCGTCATATTGGGTGACATCAACCACCCATACATAGACCGGGAACATTACCCAGGACACAACACCCTACACCAAAGGTTCCAGGTGTTCATACACCTGAATGCTGTGGAACAACCATGCACCATACCCACAAGGGGGGGAACTATACTAGTTCTGATCATCACACATGGGGACGACATGCTCCACACAGGATGTACATCCCTCAATGGTGAGGTCAGACCATATAGTGAACTCACTGGAGATCCGCATCCTGCACCCAACACCGGCATGGGAGACCACAGTGAAGACCTCTCCACAGCGAACCACACACGTCATACGACTGGTGTGGTACCCTACAAGGCCTCCATGCCAGTGGTAAACACAGGCCACACTGATGAAACCCTTACAAATGCCTTCTATGAGCACCCCCAGGAATGTCTGCACCAAGCGATCCTGATAACATCAGGACCTTGTCCACCAAAGGCAGGCACATGGTCTGGTGGACCCCAGCCATTGACAAACCGTACAACAAGAGTTGAAAGCTAATACATGACAGAGCAATATCAGTACCAGGGAAGGCATCACTGATTAATACCGGCGTTAACATACGATCACTCATACAATCATCCAAGGCCGCCTGTGGGACTGGTACTGCAAAGGACACATAAGACAACCATAAGGCCTTCCTTAGCTATGGTAGGAACATGGGTGGAAGCACACAGTTATGCTCGGAATTACTCCAGAATGGTACAATGATCACTGAACCCACAGACATTGCCAACAAACCAGCGGACAGGTTCCATGCATACATCTACCCTCCCCCCCAAGAGGGGACGTATCCATCCCACCAGAGTCTAGCCTCCCAAACATCCCGTATGCCCAGGAGAGAGCTGATATCTGTTAAGCAGTGAACACAGCATCAATGGGACCAGATGGTGTCCCCGGCTGTGTGCTACACAACCTCATTGAGGCCCTCACCCCGCACATAAGGCTGCTGTTTCATCTTAGCCTTACTACGGGCTACGTCCCCGATGGATGGCATACGGCAACTGTGGTCCCACTACACCAGGGTAGTGCTCTTATGGACTCTATACATCCCTGCCCTATCAGCTTGACAAGCCTTGTCTGCAAAGCTGTGGGGAGGTCCATACTGGAGCCCATAAATAAAGACATTGGTGTACGGCAAATACCGGAACATACCCACATCGGCTTAGTCAAGGGCAGATCCTGCCTCCCAAACCTGGTCGACCTGTTTGGAGGAGTCACTAAGGCCATTGATGGGGTACGTCAGTTTGCACAGACTACCATGACCTGGCGGGAGCGCTCAAACCACACTCCACGTGGGCATCATAGAAAGGCTCACCAGCGTAGATGTAGAGACATATGTCACACGATGGTTTGCCAACTGGATGGAGGTCAAACCCCACAGGGTTTGTGTTCCTGGTGCCATGTCAGACTCCAAGCTGGTCCCGAGTGGTGGCCCACAGGGCTCAGTCCTGGGCCCCCTCCTGTTCGGCATTCAACTTTCCAATGTGCATGCAAACATAGGGGATTGTGGCAGACAAGGTATGCAGATGACTGCACACCGCCACCATACTCAACACCCCATCAGACACGGACATCCACCTGGGGTCTCATAGAAATGGATAACTGGTGCCAGAGCCATGGCCTGATGCTACATGCCAGGGAAGGTATAGACCTACCCTTTGGGAAAGACATGTTCACCCGAATTACCATATAGGTGGTAATCCATTAAACATGGTGGACTGGATCAGGGACATGGGTACCAAACCTGTCGGTAACCTCTCTCGACACTCACATTGCCAATGTGGTTGGGAAGACATTCCACTGTGCCCACCTGGTCATGAAGGGATTCACATCCACATCAGGGGAGGTCATTGTACCCTGTACTCTTCACACATCAGACCAATGATTGGGTACAATGCCACATTTGGAATGTACCTAACCTGACACCTGCAGCACTCGGAAGGACCTCAAACATTCCACAACACAGGGATAAAGGTGCTGAAACATATGTCACACGCTGCCCGACTGAGGGACTCCGCTGTATACCTTCTCATACCGCCTGCTCTGAGGTGATCTGTGCCTGACATACACGGCCATGTCCGACCTGGGTGACATGGACATGTTCCACCTCCTAGGCTCCAAACAACCACGGGCACAGAAGCAACTGACAGAAACCTCAACACGGACATAAATAGGACGTGCTGGAGGGACAGGGTCATCGCCCAGAGACCCCTACAACATGGAAAAGATTCCCAGCCCATGTGAAGCAGAGCCCCTCACTGACTCTGTCCAAGAGTAATCCTGACGTGTGGATGGGTGATCGTAGGTATGCGCCAGGCATCATCTCTGTGTCACTGCTGGACAGAGGGACAGCGGACCAATGGATATAGTATCCTCATCCTAAGGGGTGGTGAAAGCCACACACACTCTGGCTAGGCTTACACATGCCGTAGGGCACATAGCCTGGTATGTACCTATGCACCTATGTACCTATGTAGGAGTCCATGCAGGTTGCGGGTACCTGTGGTATGCTGATATTGCCAGATGTGCCTGTGGGTAACCCACAGCTACATGTGGGGGACTGATAACAGTGCTCCCAGTAGGCACATGCAAGTACACCATATGAGGCATACAGGTTAACAGAACCAACATGGTGCTACACATGTAACCGTCACGCATACCGTGTACACAGCTCAATGTATGCTGCACCTGCACTACATGGTATGTCTGCTGCATGATGTCAGTACACAACCCACGTCACATACGCACCTGTCACCTGTCATACACAACCACTGCAACATACACATCACGCACTATGCGGACACAGGTATCACATACACCTCTCACTAACTTGTCCACCCTGTGCATCAGAATATATTTGCATAACCGTGCACCGATGGTGTGGATGACAGTGCTGCGGCAGAGGCTTCATCATATGCACAGGGTGATATGTGTGCCAGGGGCATAGGCTGTACCAATGGATGACATCATGTGTGTGTGTAAGGGCCGGTGCATTTACTGGGCATGACTGTGCAGAATGCATGTGGATGTGGTGGAGCCCTACAGTTGTGTCTGCTGTGTGTGGGTATGTGTGTACACAGTTCAGCCATCTGTGATGCCTACACGGGGTATACTTGGCAGCCCCAGACTGTACAGTGCAGGTTGTATGGCTCACTGTGTCCGTCTGCGCCACGTGACCCGTGCCTGCCTGGGGTCGCACGGGCACTACCGGGTGGAGGTATGGAGTGGCCACTCTCCGATGACACATGTCCGCTGGAACCGTGTCCACGCTGGGACCGGCCAGGGCCACGTCCACGTGGCCTGCTGTGTCCTGGTGTGGTTGGTGTAGCACCAGCTGCACTGCTGCTGCTACCAGCACTGTGTGAGTGGGCATGAGAGGTGGCACGCACACGTCGACCTACACTAGGTGGTGTTGCTGGCCTATGGCCACGTGTCCTACGCCTCACCCCTACCAGGTGTTCCAGCACAGACAGCTCACGCAGGCGGATTGACATGCCTCGGTCGAGGATTCCAACCATCTCACCTAATCGCCTATCCAGAACATCAGCAAGCTGCTGTTGAGCATTCGCCAATGACTGGATGTTCTCATTTAGGGAACGGATTGCAGCACTCTGCAGCCTCTGCCCTTCTTGGTTCTGCTGTTCAGCACGTGCCTGTGCCGCCATTACAGTCTGGAACATGCGTCTGGTGATACCAGCTGCTGCACCCTGTACAGCAGGTGCATGTCTACCAGAGCTCCTCCTAAGAGCAGCACCAGCCACATGCCTGTGTGGCACATCACCAGTCATTACACTGGCAACATGGTGTGTACCCGCACCTTCTGTAGCCACCACACATTCCTGCTCAATGCCAACAGACGCTGACTGTCCTTCCTCTATGGGCAACGGTGATGTGGTATGTGTCGGCATCAGAACCGTGCGGAGATGAAGGGGACATAGGTGGGATGTTAACCAATGGCACAGCTTCTGCCCGTGACAACCCTGCCTGTGCCTCATGCATATGGTCATCACCGCTAGTATCTGTGGGGACACTAGCATCAGATGGACCGCAGGAGGGGAACGCACCTACACCACCTGTGAATACAAAGACATACTGTAAGATACATTACACACACACACACATGCAGACACACACACACACACATGCAGACACACACACACACACACACACACACACACACACACGCACGCAGACACACACATGCAGAGACACACACACGCTGACACACACGCAGACACACACACACGCAGACACATCATGCATGTGATATTGCAGATGGCATGCAGCATTCCCACACCACAGCTCAGTGAATGCAGGCCAGACATTAATAGTGGTAGTATGCATACTGCCCTGGGGTGCACACTACATCAAGCAGGTGTCATTTCAGTAGGCATGCAGTACACACATTCATGGTAGTTTGCATGCATCACCGTGATACACCGTGTGGCCACAGGCAGGTTAACAGTACACATGGCTGGCGTCACTTTGTCATGTACTCCGCCAACATGTGCGATAACATGTGGACATGTGACAATGGTGTCCCACCACATGCACCACATCAAACTGGACGTCACAGTGCAGTGTTATGTGTACAGGCTACAGATAGAATGCATGTGTAACAAAGATGTCTGTGCAGGTGTGGTTGGTGTGAGCTGTGTACATAGCTATACAGTGGGGAGTACAGGCACTGTGCCACTGCATGGCAGCAAGACACAGGTATGTTTCTGTGCGATGCGTAACATGGACGCATTGCATTGCCATGTCTGCAACACAGTCATGCTGTTCCACAGCACGTATATGGTAGACATTGGTGGCACCTCCAGTGGCTGCAGACAGGCATTGCGTTGTCTGGTGTACCACATCAGATGTACAGGTGGTCCACTACAGCTATGATCGCACTATGTGTGGACAAAGTGCAACGGTGACTACCCACTCCAGATGTACTGTGTGGCAACATGCCTGTGGGTATCACCCATGGCCATGTTTGACTGGGTCATGGACAATTGTGTGTGATGGGCATCATGTACACATCCCTGTGGTGGCCCATGTGACATACACCCATACTAGTCTGAGGTGTCACAATCCCGAGGGCTATGCAGACAGTGTGGATGTCTGCTATGTCGGGCGTAGGTCATGTCATGGTGTGACAATGTTGCAGACAGAACACCACGTGCATGGGACATGTCATGTGCCATGTCACAAAGTGTGCACACAATGCAGGGGCATAGGTCACATTGGTAACACCTGTGTGCTGGCCAGATCACAGCTCACTATGTGGTACTGTGTGCATACCGCAAATGGCATTCCGATGCATACTACATATGCAGCCATTGTAGAACACCTCCACCATTGTATGCATAGCTGACTGCACATATCACACCGATGGGTTATGTGGTGTCATGCCGGTGTATACTAACGGTTGTATCTACTGTACATGGGTGGCATGTGTGTCAGGTGGTGCAACCTGTATACCGTGACTGGAGCAGACCCAGGTGTGCATGTCATACCTGGCCACATGGCGAATATCTATACACTGTAACATGCCTGTTACTAGCAACAGTCTCACCTGCGATGGACCCATGGCTGTGCGACACGCCAGAGGTACCTGTATAGGGACGACACAACAGTATACACATTATCCATTACTGTAGCCACAGTAAGCACTGTGCATGTCACATCATGTACCTGTGTGGTAGCATGTGTTATGCACATGTCTGCAAACACAACGTAGCATACTGTAGTATGCAGCTTGTGTGGCCATATACCTGGCATGTGTTGGTACATTATGTGGTGTACTGTGACACCCACACCTACGTCAGTTATCATACACACATGCAAGACTGACTTACCAGGCAGCTCCAGGCTCGTTGGTTGGGAGACACCCACCTCCACGATGGCAGCGAGTGTTTCTGCATGATGTTCCCTGGGTGTCCCCAGACTGGCCAGGAGCTCCTCCGTGTGTGTGAGTGGGTGCTGGGTTGGTGGCCCACCACCTGTCCCACCTTGTTCTCTGGCGATTGCGGCGGCACGCTGTTTCGCGTGCCGTATTAGGTCTGTGCAGTGTCGGCGTATCTGCTGGTAGGTGCGGTTGTTGCCACCCACGTTGTTCACCCTCCTGCGCATATCCTGCCACAGGTCATCCCGCTGCTGTGCTTGCTGTGGAACATGGCTGAATAGCAGGTCATAGTTGTCATGGAGCAACGGTATGATTATGTCATCCTCCTGGCGGCTGAAGGCTGGCAGCCGGGAACGTGGCATTATCTGTAAGACATAATGATGGTGACAGGTCACATTTACACTGATGTACTGGCATACCGCTGGACATACATTGCTATGACATGTACGACATCTGCACAGTAATCTCTGTGATGCATCATGGCACTGACACAGCTGACGTGTTGCCATCACACCATTAAGCAGTGGGTATCATATCATATCTGTGTGTCAACTCATCACACTGTACACACACCATGTTGATGGTAACCTGCTGTGGACATGTGTACCTGCCTGCACCTGTGTTCATACCAGTTGGCACGTGTCCCAATGTGCACACAGTTCTACTGTTCACCTGGATGCTGTGTATATGTCACTAGGCATCACGTACGCAGCCATTATGAATGTCAGTGATGGCACTGCACACATACACATGGACACCTGTACATGCATGTGTTGTGCCATGTACATCTACACAGCACTGTACGGGTGTTGGACAACCTGCCACGGCTCACCTGTATTGCACATGTGATACACATGGGACATTGTGTAACCATATGACATTAGCAGGGAAGGTCATGCATAGCATGTGCGCGCACGTTGTACACACCAACACACAGCACCTGTGACACCACAGGGTGCATCAGTGCCACATTACTGCTCTGGACGGTTGATAGTGCAAGTGCCATTTGTCCATCGCACCATGTATGACTGTGATAGCACGTGCAGCCTTGCTGGGCAGGGCTGCATGGTATGGCAGGGTATGTCACATACATGGCACAGGGATGTGTCCCACCTGGGGGGTACTGATATTGGCAGGGTGGCTGTCCATTCCATATGTCATTGCTATGTGTATATGGACATTACACATGTCTATCATCATGGTGTGGACAATGGCCTTCTGCAAGGTAGGCAGCATGCTGCTTGGTGGGGGTGTGTATGGTGCATGCTGGTATCGCACATCCATGCATACACATTACCCCTGACAGGTGCTATGTGCTGCGATATTGTTCAACACAGTGCTGTATGTGCCCACACACTGCTATCCCGTGCACATGGATGGTTGCCTGGCCTGACATGGGTACCACATATGTCTACATCCAGTGCCTGCTGCCACCCCCATGTCAGCTGGTGCACCACACAGCGCCATCCCTCCCACAGGGACCGTGGTGTTGGGCACAGCATAGGTATCCATGTATGGGGACAGGGATGTTCACATAGCAGGGGCACTGATGGTATCATCCATCGGACCATACACGTATGACACACCTCACACACAGCCCATTCAGTATGTTGTTCGCAACACTGACACAGCTATACTGCTAGGCCAGGGACATTCCCAGACGTACATACACAGATGCGTGAACATCTGTCTGTGGCATGGGCTACAATAATGGTGGGGTTCAACACATAACGTGTTTGAGTGTGGCTGGCGCAGACATTCTGTGCACATGTCTACACAGTAAGCCTGTTCTACAGTAGCCAGCGGTGATGTGCTGTGCACATGTCAATGCTGCACATTGTGTTGGTGTCTGTCTGTCCACAGGCCAGTGGTGGGACACACAGGGTATTAGTGAACATATATGCATGCCACCCTGTACTGCTGTACTGCTAGCTTCTCGGGTGCTAATGTGTCATGGACATGCACACCTTACCCGGACAGGTGGTAGTGGGTTGCCACCCGTACCCATCTCCTCTTGTGGGATGCTATGATCCAACACCCTCTTTGTATTGTATGTTCAGGCTATGCACCTGTGTGGGGCATGTGGGCATGCAATGCACTACTGCGTACCTTTGCACCCATTGCAGAACATGTCACACAGGTACACTGGCAGCCATACACTTCACAGCTTGATGATGGTACAACACGTGTTGTACACACGTAACACATATCCTGTGGGACATGGTCATATGTACAGGCATGTCCAACAGTCACGTACCACTGCTACCCCTACATGACGGATATGCAGTACATGTGGCGGTACAGCAACTGTCACATGTAGTCGTGCAATGTCCCCTACCTACATGGCATGGTACTGCCTGTGGGGGATATGCATCTGCATCCATGCTGTGCCCATAGCTGACAGTTGTACATCGATATGTGCAACATACCTCATTTGGTGTTCTCATGGGTGCATGTTCAACATGGCTCCGCATTGTTTGTGTCTGTCACACAGTCATTGTTGTACATGGTTTACATGCCAGCCATGGCTTACTGTGTGTGATTCCATGTACTTCATTGGGATACCAGCATTATACATTATAACAGCGTATTCCAGCCATCACATAGCCTTCCTAGATGACACTGTTAGCCAGCCAGTAGGAGGTGTTCCGCCATCTGCACATAGGTCACACAGTACGAGGGTGGCTGACACCCATTCTGGGGACAGGGTTCTGACAGCTGTGGATGGGTGTGATGCTGTCGACAACCATGACTGCGCCTGATGGTCACATCTGGATGGGTAACATTCACAACACACACCTACCTTCACGTAGTAACACATCATCTACAACAATGGACATTCCTGCCAGAACAATGTGTGCAGTATGTCTGTATGACCACTGCAGGCACCACTGGTGGCCCCCAGCATGGCAGCCAACAGCACCAGTGTATATCCCGTGGAACCATGGGTTACACCATTCACAACACACCTGTCTCAGATGACCCTGTTGTAGATCACAGTGCAGTTCCACACATCATGTTACACTAGGCATCATGCACTGATATGTTGCGGACGTGTGAACGGCTGTGCAACTCAACATATGCACACATGACACATCACCTGGTACAACATATCTGTCATACAACATGTTATTGTGACCGCCCTGTGATGGCATTACACAGGCTACGTGTACTGGGACATGTGATGGCTCACCAGTATATTCACCCTCTGGGTGTGTGTCTAGCCAAGTGTACAGTAGGCAGTGGTCTGAACACAGGGACACTGTACATTGACCTACTCTGTCACTGCAACTGTTGACTATGCTCATACTGTACTTATACAGGCATGTGGTATCTGCCACACTGCTGTGGCACACATGACCTGCGGACATCTGCCTGGGGTGTGGAGCACACATGTACATCTTCACATGCTATACTGCCTCTGTGGCGGTGTCACATGACTGTCTCCAGCAGGGCTGTAACAGGCAGGCACGGCATGGGGTCATGTGGGACAATGCTTGCACCTTCCACTGTGCTGCACACAAGCAAGGCACACACACTAGTGCACCACTCACATTTATCTGCAGTGCCTGGGACCTGCCTCCATGCTCTGCACAGCACACCTGCAAGTACAGATTATACACGGATCATACCTCCCAGGCACATACCTGGACTGCAACACACACAGGTGAGGGGATCCCACATCACACAGTGTTTTGCACACATACTGGATATTTGCCGAACACAATGCATCATAGGTGCTCCATGTTCAGATACCCATGTTTGTGACCGCTAGACACATTGTAACATGCAACAGAGCTTACATTGTACACCACAGGTTACATGCTGTCTGTGTTGTCATACTGTACATTGGGCCTCAGACAGCTGATACTGCCATGTGCTGACAGCAACCCACACTTCCCTAGAATGGACACCCATGTACCCACACATGCTTGAGGCATGCACTCCACCTAGCTGGGTGACACATTACACAACACATACCATACCTACACTACCCTCAGCATGCATGATACCTCCATGTGTCTGGTGTGTTAAACCTGGGGTTATCCCCCCTTTGGTAGATGAACATATATGCTTCACGGCCCTGCTAGCCACACCCTGGACACACACCCATCGCAGCATACATGGAACATGTGTTCTACAGCCAGTACTACTGACGTCTGCTGACAGGGGTTGTTGATGGCATGATACCCCGGCAGATGGACAGTGTACATAACTATGCTGACACATACCACAGTGCACTTCCGTAGCATGTACGCAATGGTAGGGACCATGCTATTCCACACAGAGACATGGCGGTACTGGCCTTTTCACAGATGCCACGGTGGTGGTCATGTTCCATGCACATCTGCTGTATGGGCACATCTGCAGGCTGTTGCACGGTGGTGTATATTCACATGTGTGGGGTGCATCACTTGACAGCCATGGTGGGTCCTCGTGGTCCATCACATGCTCCAAGGCTAGCTACCTACCATTGACTGCCGCACATTGCAGTGTGGGTCCTCAGGCAGTGTGGTGGTATGTCTGTGTTGTTTGGCTACATCCACATTCGATGTCGCGTACAACAGTCACCCAGGCATTGCAGACTGAGATAATGTTGGCAACATGCCAGGCAATGGTGTACTTACCAACAATACACACTCTCACTCACTACAGGGTTGCAATCCATACATGGACATTGTAGTGTCCCTGTGGACACATACATGGTACTGCCATGCACACGTTATGTCCTAACACACTGTCCCAATGTCACCTTCCGATCTCCCTAGCTGTTATGTCCCGCCAACCTGTTTGGTATGTGTCTCCACACCAGCCCACTGAATTCACTGGTAGCCTGTTGTCAGACATTGTGTACCTTGACCGTCACACTGCCGCATCTATCGCACTACACATGGGTGGCACTGCATTGCACGTGTGAGACTGCATTCGTACACCCATGACTGGACCATTCTGTATGGCACTGGGGCACATCCTCACAAACGTGCTTCACGCACTCATTGATGACCTCCATGCCTTTACTGGCACCCTTGTTGGGCTTCTGTGTGCCACAGCACGCCACATACACATGCTGGCCACCTGTCATACCATTGCATGGGTGGTTGGTGTGGTACAGAGGGCAACAGATCAGACATTGTCCTCACATTGCCCTTCAGCGCCATTCCACATTCTGGTATTGGCAACGTACACATCCACCTGCACATCATACCCTGTGTCTCAGGATGTTAGGCTATATGACTCCTGGACAGGACACACAGTGGTGCAAGCATATCATGCTACCTACTACATGTCAGGTACATATGGCATTACACAGTCCTCAGTCATGGGGCCCCTCATGTTCACTATTTGCTTACATACACAACATGCTGTCACAGAGTACTGTCCATGCCTAGATATCCCACATCTACATACCTGGCACCATTATAGCTTCACCAACTCATACTGATAACAACCATACGGGTGTCGGTGTGGCAGATACATCATGTGGGTGTCATGGCATCAGGATGCATGACACATGGTGCATGCACATCACCTTTGCATAGCAACATTCATCCACTGAGTATCACATGGATACTGTCCCCGTACATGCATATCAAATTGTACATGGTTGCTGTACACACAAATGCCCCACATGGTGCTGTGGTTACCATATTCCACTGTGGCATGGGTACACATCTGCAGGGCCACACCTATCTGTACTGTGTGTGATGCTGGTACATAGGTAGCCATTGTACCTGTGGCAAACATACATCTACACACGGGCAAGGTTACAATACCACATTCGTGGTGTACCTTCCACAACGGCTACGACTTTACATGGCACAGCATTGTCATGCCATGATGTGTACCAGGCTCAAACAGTTTACATATGCGGCTGACAGATGACACTAGTGCACCACTCACATTTATCTGCAGTGCCTGGGACCTGCCTCCATGCTCTGCACAGCACACCTGCAAGTACAGATTATACACGGATCATACCTCCCAGGCACATACCTGGACTGCAACACACACAGGTGAGGGGATCCCACATCACACAGTGTTTTGCACACATACTGGATATTTGCCGAACACAATGCATCATAGGTGCTCCATGTTCAGATACCCATGTTTGTGACCGCTAGACACATTGTAACATGCAACAGAGCTTACATTGTACACCACAGGTTACATGCTGTCTGTGTTGTCATACTGTACATTGGGCCTCAAACAGCTGATACTGCCATGTGCTGACAGCAACCCACACTTCCCTAGAATGGACATCCATGTACCCACACATGCTTGAGGCATGCACTCCACCTAGCTGGGTGACACATTACACAACACATACCATACCTACACTACCCTCAGCATGCATGATACCTCCATGTGTCTGGTGTGTTAAACCTGGGGTTATCCCCCCTTTGGTAGATGAACATATATGCTTCACGGCCCTGCTAGCCACACCCTGGACACACACCCATCGCAGCATACATGGAACATGTGTTCTACAGCCAGTACTACTGATGTCTGCTGACAGGGGTTGTTGATGGCATGATACCCCGGCAGATGGACAGTGTACATAACTATGCTGACACATACCACAGTGCACTTCCGTAGCATGTACGCAATGGTAGGGACCATGCTATTCCACACAGAGACATGGCGGTACTGGCCTTTTCACAGATGCCACGGTGGTGGTCATGTTCCATGCACATCTGCTGTATGGGCACATGTGCAGGCTGTTGCACGGTGGTGTATATTCACATGTGTGGGGTGCATCACTTGACAGCCATGGTGGGTCCTCGTGGTCCATCACATGCTCCAAGGCTAGCTACCTACACATGACTGCCGCACATTGCAGTGTGGGTCCTCAGGCAGTGTGGTGGTATGTCTGTGTTGTTTGGCTACATCCACATTCGATGTCGCGTACAACAGTCACCCAGGAATTGCAGACTGAGATAATGTTGGCAACATGCCAGGCAATGGTGTACTTACCAACAATACACACTCTCACTCACTACAGGGTTGCAATCCATACATGGACATTGTAGTGTCCCTGTGGACACATACATGGTACTGCCATGCACACGTTATGTCCTAACACACTGTCCCAATGTCACCTTCCGATCTCCCTAGCTGTTATGTCCCGCCAACCTGTTTGGTATGTGTCTCCACACCAGCCCACTGAATTCACTGGTAGCCTGTTGTCAGACATTGTGTACCTTGACCGTCACACTGCCGCATCTATCGCACTACACATGGGTGGCACTGCATTGCACGTGTGGGACTGCATTCGTACACCCATGACTGGACCATTCTGTATGGCACTGGGGCACATCCTCACAAACGTGCTTCACGCACTCATTGATGACCTCCATGCCTTTACTGGCACCCTTGTTGGGCTTCTGTGTGCCACAGCACGCCACATACACATGCTGGCCACCTGTCATACCATTGCATGGGTGGTTGGTGTGGTACAGAGGGCAACAGATCAGACATTGTCCTCACATTGCCCTTCAGCGCCATTCCACGTTCTGGTATTGGCAACGTACACATCCACCTGCACATCATACCCTGTGTCTCAGGATGTTAGGCTATATGACTCCTGGACAGGACACACAGTGGTGCAAGCATATCATGCTACCTACTACATGTCAGGTACATATGGCATTACACAGTCCTCAGTCATGGGGCCCCTCATGTTCACTATTTGCTTACATACACAACATGCTGTCACAGAGTACTGTCCATGCCTAGATATCCCACATCTACATACCTGGCACCATTATAGCTTCACCAACTCATACTGATAACAACCATACGGGTGTCGGTGTGGCAGATACATCACGTGGGTGTCATGGCATCAGGATGCATGACACATGGTGCATGCACATCACCTTTGCATAGCAACATTCATCCACTGAGTATCACATGGATACTGTCCCCGTACATGCATATCAAATTGTACATGGTTGCTGTACACACAAATGCCCCACATGGTGCTGTGGTTACCATATTCCACTGTGGCATGGGTACACATCTGCAGGGCCACACCTATCTGTACTGTGTGTGATTCTGGTACATAGGTAGCCATTGTACCTGTGGCATACACACATCTACACACGGGCAAGGTTACAATACCACATTCGTGGTGTACCTTCCACAACGGCTACGACTTTACATGGCACAGCATTGTCATGCCATGATGTGTACTAGGCTCAAACAGTTTACATATGCGGCTGACAGATGGAAAACACATCTGTACACATCTGCATACCACATACACAGGGGTGTCTTCTGCTCTGACATGGACCATGTCCTCCACATTACTGATGCATGTAGTACTCATACATGGCAATTGCAGTGGGCAGTGTGAACGGACCACTCATGGATATGTGCACACATGCCACATTGCATGGGCTGGGCTTCTGTGTTACTTCCACAGACACAACACACACCATGCTGTGGAACATAGGTCCTGTGCACATCCCACAGGGGCACACAGTGGCACTGTTCATGTGATAGCTCCCTTGCTGTTTGAGTGACACGTAGTCATGGTACCACCACAGCAGCAGTACTGTGTAGACATGCAGTTGACACCCACCTCTGCTGTTCACTGGACACTACCATGGGGAGGTGACACTACTGTGTACACTGCACATGTGTTTACACATGGACCTGCCGGACTTCATTGTTGCCCACATTGCACCTGCTACAGATCGTTTGGCCATGGTTACTTGGTGTTCCTTCCATTTCGGATGGCTATTATGCTACTACTCTGTCCCATATCTACAGGCCATATGTATCCTGTTATTATACATACCAATAGGCAATAACTCCATTATGCATGATATGCCTGTGATACTGTGTATGATGTCTGTCATATCCACCATGACAGCTTTACATTACACATAGTTGACATAGTATCCCCTACTGCAAGGCAGCGTGCACGTCGGGCGCACATTATGTATGACATCGACGGTATATGCCCATACACATGTGTGCTGTGACAGTATACATACATGTCCTATCCCCTGCTATGGCACTTCCTTGTTGGACATCCACTGCCAGCATCGGCGTGTGGTGTGGCATTGTTCTCTGTTATGCCCCCCTGTGGCAGCCCTTGTGTTATCCCGGCTGTGTACATGATGTCCCACTGCTGTGCACACGGTGTCCACAGTCGTTGGTAAGCTCAGCAGGATAGCACTACATAACCACCTTTCACCACTCTCTGCATTATGGACAAGTATCATTACTTACAAACACCATTCACATACAGTACAGCTTCGTCATACACATCATGCATTACACACCCGTACATATCGTGGGTTCTACATACCTTGTCAGTGTTTCGTTCCGTTTTTCTTTGCGTGTTTCGGTATTCCGATTTGTTACTCTTTCCATTGTAGAGTACCGGTTCGGTATGAGCATACGGTTTGAATATCCTGGGAGTCATCCTTGTATCCGTCGATACCTGCAACATGTGGGTTCATCACACCAATAGCTGTTCCTCAGTGTGTACTTGTGCGCATATCACTTGTGCATCTACTCCATTCGTACATTACGCATCATAACTAGGGTATGGTTGCATTCCTCACCTGGGCGTTTGCTATTTGCCCTACCTTCATGGAGATGGTCTGTATTGTGTTATGTTATGTGTAACTGCAGCCGCTATGTGTGGTGACAGGTACATTTCGCAGTGGTGTTAGCCATGGATTGTGTGTGTTGGGTATGGTATTATGTTCGACATGTGGGTGTCCCTGTCCTGACGGCATCTGTTGATGGCGTTTTGCATTCGGATGTGTAACATAGCTGTTGTATTCCTTTAAACAACGGATGCAAGTATGCATCCGCTGTTGATAGCGTTTCCCACGCGAGATGTTGCGGTTATGCAGCTGTCATTGACTGCCTGTATGTTTGTGCTGCTATTACGGCTTGTATCCCTTTGATATGTGCGATGGGGAATATCGGAGGTTGTAGGTGACAGATACGGGTTGTAGGCCTTGCATCTCTACATACACGGTATGCTTGTCTGTGTGCTCCATCCCTGCCTGGGGAGTTGACAGTTAATTGTCTGTTGTTCTGGGAGTGTAGGTTGTGTTGTTGTCATGTGGTGTTGGTATCGCCTGCGTGTGTGCTTCCTGCATGTATTCCTCCGTCACATCGGTGGTATATCTGCAGTTGTTTGTACGTGACGACTATCCCTTGTCATTCTGTCCCAGATATTTACAGTCATTGTGGTCCTGTACTTTGGATGGCCTGTTTGCCAGTGGTTGCCACCTATTCAGGTGGCGATTGCTTGTTTGACACTTGTAGAACACACAGCGGTGTTTACGGGCCGATACGTGGCCACGGTCAGTACCGGGGTAGCACATGCGTATTTCCGCGGTACATACCTATTGCTGTGTAACTTTGCCGACGTATCATTTTGCAATTAGCATATCGGTGTTATACATACGGTCATGATTAGTACATACGTCCTTTCCATTTCATGTGGGGTATATTCCTGTGGTACATTCTGGGACATTTTCACTTTGCATCGTTATACGTCGCCACACGCCTAGCCAGGGTGGGGCTCTCAGTACTACTTTGGGACTACTGGTGTACATACGCCTGTGGCTAGTGTACTGTATGCCTACACATGTTATTCCACTCCGCCTCTAACATGGCACCAACATACACATTTTACAGAGGCACACACATTACACTCGCACAGCGAAACACACGGCACCCTCACCGCACACATACACATACTGCGGCAGTCACAGGGATGGTTGCACACAGTACCTGTGTGGGCCGCATCACCGGCGGCAGTGTCTACCTCCCCCCTCATATCATCATAGTATTACCCGCGCATGTACTGTTACTGTACTGTGGCCTGGCGATCATTCCGACTCGCGGTTATGCATTTCGGTATGTTGACCTTTCCATGGGTGGCGGTTTCCTCTTCTGTTAAACCTCCCAGATGCTCAGGTTGTCTTTCACTTTGTATACTATGTACAGATATCGTGTGTTACTTCTCTGTCACCTTACATCCCTCTGATTCCCTGTCTTACCTGTTGTACTTATATGTATATGTGTACATATATTTCTATATATGTAATTATATCTATCTACATATCTGTATATGCACATATCTACATGTCTATATGTATACACCTTGCGGCGAACGTGGCAGCATACAGCAACACCATCTGCTGTAGGACCTGCGTACGGTTCAGGTGTTGGCGTTCCATGCTCCACTGGCTGTTGGGTGTACAGTGTTTGGGTGCTGCCTATGTTGGAGTCACACATGGGGCCACCCATACGGTACACTTTACCGGTGGCCATGTTTGTGTGCCGTCCATGTCACTGTGTGTGCAGGTAGGGAGGTGTCAGTCCATGGGGCCTACGCTGTCAGAGTATGTGCTATACGTTCACTCTTTGCCAGGGCATAGGCATATTGGATACGCCTCCGTCTGCCTACTGGGGCTGGCACAGTGTGTTCATGGTCCTGAACCCTCTGTGCCTGGACTGGCCTTGGCAGTTGTGGTGGGCTTTGTGGCCCTTCACCATTATGTCCCTGCAGCAGCTGCTTCCGCAGGATCATATTATGTAGCATGGCACATACTATGAATATGTGGGCACATGTGCCTGGAGAGTACTGCAGGACTCCACCGGATGTAACCAAGCACCGGAACCGTGATTTCAGCATCCCAAACACACGCTCTATGATTATTCTGGTTTGTGCGTGTGCCTCATTATGGCATTCTTGCATGTGTGTGTGTGCATTTCTGATGGGAGTCATCATCCACGGCTCCAGTGCATAGCCAGCATCCCCCACAAGGTGGCCTTGTGGGATGTCCCCCCTGGCGAATACCTGGTACAGCTGTGAGGCATGCCAGATATGGGAGTCGTGGTAGCTTCCAGGGCTGCCAGCACACACATCCATGATAATGCCCTGCGCATTGCACACGACCTGGCAATTGATGGAGGGGAATCCCTTGCGGTTTATGTAGCGTCTACCCTGCTCCCCAGGTGGTGACTTGATTTGTATGTGCGTACAGTCTATCGCACCCAATACCTCCGGGTATTGTGCCACATGGTGGAAGTGGCACATATTGCTAGCCAACTCCTCCTGAGATCTGGGGAAGTATATATGCTCATTGGCATGTGGTAACATGGCATCCAGAAACTGGTGTAGTACCCTGAATGCTGATGCCTGTGAGATGCCCATTATATCCCCAGTTGGCCTTTGAAAGGTACCTGTGGCCAGTATTCGCAAGCTTACACATACCTTTGTGTCCTCTGGGATGGGCTCCCCTCTGTTGTTTCTTGTTCTCAGGCGTGGCCGGCACAGCTCCACTATTTGCTGTAATGTGTCCCTATCCACCCTGTAACGCTCTACTATCTCCGGGTCTTGTAGCCCCTGGTAGGTTACCCTTGGTCTGAACACTCTCCTTCTCCTCTAAGGCCTACGGTAGTTGTCGGCACCCTCCTCCACAAGTCCGTCTGCCTCTAACACATGCTGATGGATCACGGCCACGGCGGCACCCAACATGTACATTTTAAAAGTTCCCCGTGTGTTTACACCTATGGTGCGGCGTTTGGGAATACACGGCTGTGTGTTGTGTGCATTCACACTTTATACTGTTGTGCTGTACACACGGTGATGTCATAGGGTGTGTCTGTGCGGCCGTATCCGGGGATTATCTTCCGTGTTTTACCGTTGGCACTGCAACGCTGTTGCCTTTGGTGTTGCATTACTCTTGCCTGCAATGGATTAGCTTTCGACCTTACCTTACTGTTTCTGCACATTGCACCTACTATTTCCTGGCATGCATCCTGCAGAGCCCTGTCATGTGTAGTTTCTGGGACATGGCATATTGTGCGTTTTGTGTGCCGCCGCCATTATGCTGCCTGTCTACTTGGCTCTGCTGTGTCAGGTCTTCACTTTTTGCAATCTGCTACCTCCCCTACTTTCTTTGCATTCATATGCATCCCCTATCCCGTTTTGCAGGTTTCTGCATGCAGAGTTGTCAGCTGCCGCTGATTGGCCTTCGTGGGTTGATTACTGTTGATTGCTCATTACTACTCCAATTACACTGCTTCCGCATTTCCTCATATTCTCAACATCACCTTCCTGTATCCGATGTTATTTGCGGGGTGAGCGTCACATGACTGGGTTAAGGGAACGTAGTCATCCTCGTGCACATGCACCTCTGCGTGCATTGTGTGCTCTCAGCTCAACTATTTCCCCACACGCCGGTCCTGCAGCTGTGATGTGCAATGTACAGCCCAGGTTTGCTGAGCTCCAATGTGCTTCCTCCTACAGTGGCACACCCCTCTGCAGGTGACATGTATTCCCTCTGAGCCACTCCTCGGTGTATTACCGCTGCGCCATTTGGTACAGCCTTACGCCAGCGAGGGTTTTGCAATTCAGTATTATCTGCCTCATTTGCATGGCATTGACTACTAATTCATAGTTACCGCGCCGAACACTGCCGCGACTCCTTGGCAACCCTTGCACCGTGGATGTGGCTTTCCATGCATACCATGGTGTATTGTGGCTGTAAAGCTGATGTGTATTACACTGCTGTTTTATGACATTGTCATATTATTTCATTGTTTAGCACCTTCTGCAGACATATCCTGGGGTTCTGCTGTGAGTTTCTGTGGACATACTATTTATGTTATTATTTACATGTTGTGCATGTTTTCTTTTGACATTCTCTGTGTCTTTCGCCATTGGCATATGGCAACAGTGTGATACGTGACGTTGACAGCCTTCCGTTACTCCTATGTTATGTTTGGGTAAATGTAAACCGTTTTTTTTGGTTTACATTACCGTGCCCTTATGCTACACCTGCACCACTTCGTGGATCGCTATATGCCTTCATTTGCATGGTGCAACACCACACATGGGGTGTTTAGCATACCTACGCCGGAGGCGGCGCAGATCCGGTGCACGCCGGTAGTGCACGTGGAATTGGATCGTACCTGAATCGCTCGGCGGCCATATTTGGCATTGTAACGCCTACGCTATGCGTCCGCCTGGCGCAGCGTTCATGAATCCCGGGGCATATCAATATAGTTATGATTTCTAGTTTATTACCATTTGTCTATGGAAATTTCTTTTAGAATTTATGTTCAAGCAGTTGTATATTTGTTGTATATTATCTTGTTTAATTGTTTCTCAATATTCTAACCACTGTGTATGCTGCATCAATTGTAAAACCCTGATTTTACTCCTTGTATATTTTCTATGCTCTTTGTACAAAATAGCTATGTTTGTATAATTTATTTTTATTATTTTTTATAATTGTTTACTATGCATCTGGAGCTTTTGTCCCCCGGCCTCCGCTGAAAATGATCATCTTGTGTCCAGTCAGACTAACCTGGTAAACAAATGGAAAATAAATAAAAAATAAAATATACTAAGAAAATCAATCAATATACCAAGAAAAATCCAAAACTTAAGAAAAGAAACACAGAAGGAAGGAAAATGTTTCCTTGATACTGTCATGAAAATCCCACTCACTTATTCAGATATTATGGGCAAACATATATGTATATTATAACATATATAATATATTAAGCAAAACAACGTACCCAACACACTAGTCATAGGTGACTCTATAGTCAGGCACACTGATGTCCCACTTACCAGGCTAAACAAGGAGAAGGTTACTGTCAGCTGCCTGTCAGGTGCCAGGATCTGCCACATAACCCATGCACTCAGGTCACTCCACAACCAAGTACAAATACGACTCTGTCATTGTCCATGTTGGTGTGAATGACCTGAGACATGCCTCCCTGGACTACATGAAAAGAGACTTGGAAGATCTCTCCAATCTTGTAGCCCAGGGAGGTATGACCCTAGCCCTGAGTAGCATTCTGCCATTGCCCAGAATGATACCACAGTACAAGGACAAAATGATTGACTTCAGTTGGCTAAGCTTCTGGTGTCATTCTATGGGGATCCAGTATCTGTCTGGGACGACATGGTCAACAGACCATAATGCTTTGCCAGAGATGGCCTGCACCTGTCACCCATGGGATTCCGGATACTGGCTAAGGCTCTTGCTGCCCCTATAGTGCCTTTTTTAGACAAGTTTCAAATGTAACAGGAACAGGCAAGCAAAAACTGAGGGTAATGCTACTCAGTGCTAGAAGTCTAAATCTCAAAATGCACTCACTCAAGGCACTCCTTAAAATGGAGAACATCGATACCTGTGCAGTGACTGAGACCTGGTTCAAGGCTCCAAAGAGCACCCCTTCACAACCAGGCTATAACTCATACCACACTTTTCAGCCATGTAACCTGGACCGGAACACCAAAGGCGGAGGTGTGCCCATATTCATTAAGGATATCTACACCTCCAGGCTAGTTGCTCAGAAAATGTATCAGAGGTTATCCAAGTGCAACTAACTCTGGGCAAAACTGCAATCCAAATTGTAGGTTGCTACAGATCCCCCATCATGCTCCAGGATTCCCACTCCTCTTTTCTTGATATACTGGAAAATATTAGGGTTCAAACACCCTAATAATGGGCAATTTCAACTATCCCACCATTATCTGGGAAAACTTCTCATGTACCAACTCCTTCGCTCAACGCTTTCTGGATTTCATAAATTCCAGTGCCCCTGGATCAACTTATCCACACCCCCACCAAGGGCAACAATATCCTAGACCTAGTCATTACCAACATGAATGACCGGTGTTCCACACCCGAAGTCAACTCCTTGTTGGTCAGATCAGATAATAAGCTAATCACCCTAGATATCCATATCCCACCCCACCGCACATTAAGGAAACCACTGTAAAACATTATTCCATAGCCAACTTCATGCTTCTTAAGACAGAAGTGGCGAACTTCATGACACCCATGCAGACAGCCAATACAGTTATGACTGCTGAATCCTACACAAATGCACTCCATAAGTATTTACATGAGTGCATGGATCATGCTATCCCAAACAGAACCAAAAAGCTATCCTCCAAAAAAAGGAAGCCAATCTGGTGGTCCCCTGCCATAAACAAACTGTACAACAGAAGGAAGAAACTGTTGCAAAAGAGAGTAAAATCCCATGAGTGGTGGAGCTCCCTGGTTAGCCTCAGTAAGATGCTGAGATCCCTTATAAGAGCATCCAAAGCTAGCTATGAAAATAAAATCATCACTGATTCTAAGGACAACCACAAAGCATTCTATACCTATGTCAAGAATCTCAATGGCACCCAGATCTGCTCTGAGTTACAGCACAAGTCATGAAAATTACAGAACCAACTGATATTGCCAACATTCTGGCAGATAGGTTCAGTGCTAACTTTACCACCCTCTCACACCATAAAGGGCCCATATCTATACAGGAAGAATGCAAAGTCCCTGTAATCACAACTACACAGGAAAAAGCTGCACTCTCTAAAGCCAAAAACACAGCATTCATGGGACTGGACAACATCCCAAGCTGCGTTTTACACGAACTTCAGAATGAACTGGCTCCCCATCTAAGCACCATGTTCAATCATAGCCTCACATCAGACTTTGTGCCCACTGAATGGCACACAGCAACAGTTATCCCACTCCACAAAGGGGGAGCCACCACTGATCCCGGGAACTATCGTCCTATTAGCCTGATGAGCTTGGTCTGCAAGGATATGGAACATATAGGTTCATAGGTAGGTACTAGGCTATCAGCCCTGGGGCCTATACAAGCCCAGCCAAAAAGGTACCCTGGCTTAGGTTCATAGGTAGGTACTAAGGGCCTACGTAAGCCTAGCCAGCAAGTTTCTCTGGCTTTTACCACCCAAGAAAATTATTTTCCTGTGCCACTGTCGAGCAGAGCCACAGAGGTGATCCCCAGGGTGAATTTCCTATTTCCCAACCAATCATCAAAATTTTTCTTGAAGAGTGCTAATGAAGAGCTTTGTTTGATATAGATAGGTAGTTTATTCCAGAGTATGGGAAGTCTTTGGGACAGGAATCTATCCCTCCGGCATGTTCTGTTTATTGTGGTGACAAGGTTTAGGTCCCTAGAGCGTGTAGCTTGGAGGGATTGGGATTTCTTTAAGTGGAGCATGTCCAAAAGCTCTGGGTTTGACATAGCTTTGTATGTTAGGCAGAGATCACCGCGGAATAGGTGATATGCGACGATGTAAAGCTGGAGTTTTTTGAGACGGTCTGCGTAGGGCATCTGTTTGAGGCCAGTAATCCTCTTTGTGAGGTATTTCTGTGGTCTTTCCAGTTGTTGTAGATGTCTTGTGAGGTACATACCAAAAGCGGCATTGTACTCTATAATGGGTCTAATGAGTGATGAGAAGAGGGGAACAATGACCTCTTTTTTTCTGGATGAGAAGCCTTTTGTGATGAGGTGTGCCACGTAGAAGGATTTCCTGACTACTGTGGCGATGTGATTATCAAAGGAGAGAATACTGTCCACCTGTGTCCCAAGGTCTCTTATCACACTTTTGGTGTTAAGTATACTACCGCCTATGTTGTAGTTCATGGGTACAGAGTTTTTACCAAAGGGGATGACAATGCACTTTTTGGAATTGAGCTTGAGGCCATGGCTTACCAGGCATCTGTCTCAGTGAGGCCCCTTTGTAAAAAAAAAACCTTTGTACCCATGAGCTACCACATAGGTGGTAGTCTACTTAACACCGAATGTGTGATGAGACCTTGGGACTCAGGTGGACAGTAGTCTCTCCTTTGATAATCACATCGCCACAGTAGTCAGGAAGTCCTTCTACTTGGCACACCTCATCACAAAAGGGTTCTCATCCAGGAAAAACAGAGGTCATTGTTCCCCTTTACTTGACACCCATTAGACCCATTATAGAGTACAATGCCCCTTTTGGAATGTACCTCACAAGACATTTGCAGCAGCTGAAAAGGCCGCAGAAGTACCTCACAAAGAGGATTACTGGCCTCAAACAGATGCCCTACACTGACCATCTAAAAACACTCCAGCTTTACTCCATAGCATGTTGCCTACTCCGAGGTGATTTCTGCCTAACATATAAAGCTATGTCAAACCAGAGCTGTTGGACGTGCTACACCTAAAGAAATCCCAATCCCTCTGAGCTGCACACTATAGGGACCTAAACCTTGTCACCACAATAAACAGGACATGCTGGAGAGATAGATTCCTGTCCCAGAGACTTCCCATACTCTGGAACAAGCTACCCATCTATGTCAAGCAAAGGTCCTCATTAGCACTTTTCAAGAAAAATCTTTGAGTGGATGGGAGATAGGAAAATATACCCCAAGAATCACTTCTGTGGCTCTGCTCGACAGTGGCACAGGAAAATAACTTTCTTGGGTGGCATAAGCCAGAGAAACTTGCTGTCTAGGCTTACTTAGGCCCTTAGTACCTACCTATGAACCTATTATTAGACTAAATACAATATTGTGTAGCATTGAAATGTGCTGACATAAGGGTGACAGTTCATTATTTACACATAAAGCAAATGTCAGAGTGGAAAAGTTTAAATAGTGGATAAAGAGGAGGAGGGGAAGAGAAGAAAGAGTGAGAAAAAGTATTTGTTAGAAGTAATAATTAGGGTAGATATGGGAGGCAGGAGAAAAAATTAGTAAAAGTAACATTACAAGTAAGAGAAACGAAACCAAGGTAAAGAAGAAATAACATGGACAACAAGATTTACTGTGTGTGTGTGTGTGTGTGTGTGTGTGTGTGTGTGTGTGTGTGTGTGTGTGTGTGTGTGTGGTGTAAAAGAACTATAAAGCAAATCTGCACTGATACCTGCTTGCTGCCCTGCTGTGCAAGTGCAGTGGACTGGCTACAGTAGGAAGGGATGGCAGCATAACTCTCAACATTATAGAACAAGAAATCTGGACAAGGCCATAAATAATAGGGGACAAAGGCCCAAAAATGGGACAATTTATAAATATTGCACTTACAAACTTAGAAAGTTGATAAACAGGTTTTGCATTAGAGTGAATTTTCTTAAGGATATGAAGTCTGAAAATCAAATGCCTGTCAACTTTCTGACTTCGGTGTTCAACGATTTGCCAGTGATTTGACAGAAAACTGCAATTTTATGAAAAACAGACTAAATTTGGACTTTCTGCAAAAATCTGTACTGCTGAGAGATATGGATGGGAGTCTTGAACCAACACCCATCAATCATTTTCATCTGTTTGCCAAAGCCATTACAGCAGTGTTTTGCAGAGAGGTGGGAAAAGCCTTAAATTTGACTGGTATGTTGTGTGGGTGTGGGAAGCTGTGTTTGTGGAAGGTGGAGGTGTGCCTTTAAGTGTGGTGCGAATGTTATGGATTATGAAATGGAGAGATTAAGAGTAAAATTGTGCTCAGTGAAGTCCCTAGCAATTTCATCACTGCTTGATTCAGACATATACATTCCCCTGTGTTGTCAGTACTATGTTTGAGTGCATTGTTTTGGAGTGTGGTATCACTGCTACAGCTGCTGCTACTCTTTCAGTGCAAGTATCTGCTTTGGAAGTTTTCTCCAGGAGTCTGTTGCTGAGAGGATGAGAGACATGCTACAGGTATACAACTAAGACAAACTAGATAAAGCAATTGTAAGAAAAAGTACTAGGTTACATCAGAGGCTTTGGGAGGTCATTGTTAAGAAACTGAGAACTGTTGCAAAATTTATCATTAAATACCATAAGTTCAGGTTATACTATAAGAGAATAACTATGTAAAGATAACCATGTCAGCAGCCAAAATGCATTATAAGTTGAATATTTTACTGTGCACATTTTAAATGGAAAGACTGGCCTAAACTCTGGACTGATGCATTTGCTTTTTTTTTTATTCCTGGGAAATGCTATTCAGAAGTGAAGAGGCATAGAGACATACAAGTGAGCAGATTTAGTGGCACACCAGGCTGTGATTTTTTTTATGTCTATTATCATGCAAAGCTGACTAAATAGTTGAATCTAGTAAAGCTGGAAATGTGAGACTGTAGCCCACTGAAGGAGGGGAGATGGGAAGAGTAACCTGGCCAGGAACCGAAACTTGCAAAACCGCTCCTTGTGAAAAGTCTTTTTTTATCTCAGTAATTTGTTGACACTTTTGCAAGTTTCTTTCAAAGAATGTGTAGTACATCAGTAGGAACAACATTTGTAAAACTCAGCGCATACCAGTCAATGACACATGAGCTGCAGACTCTCAAACTTGGCAGTTTTTTCAGGTGTTCCATTCTAAGTGAATGGAAGTCTAGTCTGACAACAAACGGTAGGGCTATTTGTTCTCAGTCTGTGCATTATGGGACAGCTTTAGCTTTCTAAAGGAATCACTATGTCTGCCCCCATGAGGGCAGACAAGAGTAAAAACAAAATAAAATGAGGAATGAGTACTTATTTTGCTGCAGGCAGCTTTGGGAGGTGTAGTAAATCATGGCAAGATAAAAAAAATATATGTTTTCTTCATCATTTGCCCGTAGTGGTCCTTTAAGAGCTAAAAACATTATCATCTGTTTTCTTTTCAGTAAATTATTTTTTTTTTGTAAATAAAGCCTATCGTTTACTGCATTTCCAGAGCCATACTTCATACTGCTTTTGAAATGCTTGTCTCATAACATTCTAGGATCTCTGCAGATACTTTAAATTTACCGGACTTTTTAGTATCTTGAATGCATGGTGTATGTCTTCTACATGATACTAACATACAAGAATTGTGGCATGCATGATTCTAGAAATTAGTTCTGCTCAGACTCTGGAATCTTATTCATTGAGATGAAAATTAGGTTGTGAAATATTGCTACCTTTAGCTAACTCCTAATTCTGCCCCTGATAGCTTGGCATAATTTGTGATCTATGTACATGAGACACTAGATTGGGGAGCACAGAGAGGAAGTTACTGATGCTAGCTTGCCTTCCCAGGTGGGGGGTGGGGGGTCACTGTGATAATGCTATTAATTATTAATATATAATTGATAATATAATAATAATATAATAATATCATTAATAATATATCTATTGTTCAGATTTACAAATTTGCAGGTAGTGGAATACTGCAGCACAATCGCATGCAAGGAGCACTTAGACTGTAGCTGAGCATTATGGGTACAAGAAAGCATATGCTGCATGGGAGCTTGGCATAATAGCCATTCAGTCATGTTTGCTAGCCAGCAAAAGGAAGGTAGTATGTAAAGGTGGGTTTGGCATAATGGTTAATGTCTGTATCTCATAGAGTCAAGGGTTTGGGTCTGACCTGAAGTTGTTGTCTAGGCTTAAAATGGCCCTTCAGGGTGGTTAGCCTACTATAAACTAGGCAAAGGTAGACTGTAATTTCCAAACTAATGTGCCACCCATGACCTCTAGAAACTTCCTAACTAACATACCCCCACCTAATAAATGCCCTTGGTGTATAAGGACACAATTGTTTTGGATTGCATAGCTAGGGTTAAAAAGGCTCTGGTGGTCTTTAGTCCAGTTAATAACTATGAACCTATGAACCTAGCCTAACCCCCCCCCCCCCCCCACACACACACACACACACATACACACACAGAATGATGGCTGTGACTATCTGATTTCTACTGCTCTTTCCTTCTGGCATCTGACACCTGGATAAAGCAAAGATCATATTGGTATACTAGAATGAAATTGGACTTAGTGCTTTCAGAATATAGGGGCCCAAGAAGATGACATGAAAAATACAAACAATGTTCTTGACTTATAACATTAGAGATATTAAGCTGAAGGGATCCTTGAATAATCTAGGAATATCAAATGGTGTAAGCTGTTTAGTCCCCTCAGAGATTCTTAGGCAGAATCCCTGAGTTTAATGCTGTACTCTGTTTCATGCATTCCAATTGAAAAACTAGACCATTCCCTTGATGTATGCTTGCTTTAAGAGTGTAAATGTCTAGATACAGAAAGCACACATCATTTATAGTGTTGGTACCACTGCTGTTGTTCTGTTGTCATAGATTTCCCCAAACTGTACCTCCCTGGTACCTGGTATGTTAATACAAATTTATCATTAAAAACAAAATGTAAGTGGGTAACTTAACTTGAGGCTATGATGTGAACTGCTGCTACAGGATGTAGGAAAATGGTGCCATATCGTGACTGGAGACCCATGAATAAAATATAATACAAGTGAAATTTCAAAAACTGCAAGAGTTGGATGCAGTTAAGTACAAATGATAGTATCTTGCTTAACAATTGCCTTCTTAAGTGGATTAATATCAGATAGTTGCAGAGACACGATTAATCTCTTGGCTTTGTGATGATACCATCCTTTCACTGAAAAAGGGAATTGTATGTTATGCACCAGTTGGAAAATTGCATTATAAACATTATAGAAGTCTTTTGGTAGTTCAAGCACATTAATATGGACAGTACTGATAGAACAAATCTTAAAATAACTTTATTTTATTTTTTCATACTATGTTGATCAGATGAGTCCCATCAGAACAGTGCCTTCTTTTCAAGGGAGACCAGAATTGTATTAATACTACTAGGAGAAATTGGCCAGGGATCAGGGAACTATCCCTGTTCTTTCGATGGGTGCCATGGGATCTTTTACATCCAACAACTCGGGTAGAAGGGGCCTTGATTAAACATCTCATAAAAAGGATAGTGAGGTGTACAAGATATTGGTGCAACCAATACTACAGTATGGTACAGAAACCTGGCAGTAAAGGCAGAGCAGATGAGAAAGCTAGAGGTGATGGGGATGAAGTGCCAGAGAAGGGTGGTAGGATGCTCACTGTGGGACAGAGGAAGAAATGAGGACATAAGAGAAGAAGCCAAACTAGCTCCAATTGTAGAAAAGATCAAAGAGAATAGATTACTGTGGTTTGGACACATTTGCAGAAAAGCAGAAGACAATCTAGTGAAGAGGATTTGGAACAGACAGGAAGAAGGTAAAAAGCAATGAAGATGTCCAGCAAAGAGGTGGAGGGATTGTGTGAAAGAAGATCTGCAGCAGTCAGGCATGAGTGTTGAAGAAGGCAGGAGCATGGCATTGACTCGAGAGAGATGGTGACAGCTAACATGATACCCCAACCCCATGTAGAAAATGGGAAAAAGGGGGCTGATGGTGATGATGAAAAAGAATAGCATACCCAAGAGTGCAGCAGCCCCCCTGACTGGTAATTAATCATTGAATCTGGGGTGGGAGTCAAACCCACAGTCCTCTGAACTTCAAGAAGCAAAGGCAGGCATGCTGCCTGTTCTGCCATTGACACTACTGCTTCCTTTTGTAGTACTGAGACTCCTTAATAACTTTCAGAAAATACTATTTGAAGCAGGATGCCAGCAAACAATTAAGAGGAAATAGAGGGTTGCATTTTTGAGGCAAAGAATCTTCATTGCATATATAATTTGTATTTGTTGATTTGTTGACTTATCCTTTCAATCCAGGTAACAGAGAGTCATTTTTCCTAAAGCATTCAGTTTAAAAATTTTCTTTACTGAATTTTTTATATCTGTTCCATCATTCATGATAGTTTTTGGAGCACAGTGTTTCACAGACAATCATGCACTTTATGAACAGCTTATGGCTGCATATACTTGTGCCTCTTAATTTGGTGATGGAGCCTGTTTAACAATGCACAAATGTTTCACATTGAACATACACCTCCCTAATCTCGTTTATCATAGTACGGTACTGTGTCATTCTCATCAGTGTAAAGCAAATGTACCTTCACTCCTGTACCCCTGCATATATTTCTTTCTTTTTTTTTGTGGTACATAGAATCCTGCTATGCCTACTACAGTATGTTGCTACTGTATTTTAACAACATAGTGCCAATTACCCCAACTGCTATATGTTGCACCAAAAGTGAGCTGTTGCATGTGGTTGGGCAGGGTGGTAGCTGGCTGATCCACACTTGCATATTGAATCAGAAGTGAGCCTACCCGGGTACTAAAACAGAAATGAAACATGTCATTGTCATGCTCTTGAGCCTTTCAAGTTCTGTATTAGAACAGTAATAGTTTGCCAGCATTTGCATATGATGGTCAGCTTCTGAAACAATTATACAGGTGTCTGCTCTGTGCTTTAGGTGTCGTAGTGGTTTTGCTAATGAAGTTTCCTGAATGTGCTTTACTTTTTTTGCATTAGCAGGCAAAACTTTTGAAATACATTCATTGCACTGCACTCCTTTATACCTGTACATGCTGCACTGTAATAAGTTGTGTTGATGAAGTATTACATAACTTGCCATCATGGCAACTTGTGAGTTGTAGATGAAGAAGGGATAGGATACTTGAAAGCATTTTTTTTTGTATTTGGCTGAATGACTAATGTGTGTGTGTGTGTGTGTGTGTGTGTGTGTGTGTGTGTGTGTGTGTGTGTGTGTGTGTGTGTGTGGTTGGGAAGTTAGATGGTTTATTAAAAATTCCACTTGTTTTATCTCTGATGTATATGGTTGCCAAAATGCAAAACGTACTTCCTTCTGAAGCTTGGTGATATTGTGGTGTACTTTTGTAGCAGATGGAGGTACATTCATATTCATGTGCATGTACTACATTAACATGAGATTAATGCTTTCTGAGAAGGAAACTAAGTGTAACCAAGACAGTATTTGCTGGTTGCTTGGGACATAAAGCATAAATAACTCATTCAACCCTGTATGGCTTTCTTGCATACTTCCATTTAAGTGGTATCAGGGATCAGGGAACTTCATGGATAAGGAAAGGCAAGGTTTAAACAAAATGACACTAATGTTGATAATCCGTAATGTACTCCAGTTATTCATGTTTTCATATTTATTTTCATGTTATCATAACTGAGAGACTAGATCTACATCTTACTGAGGGGTACGGTGTGAAATGTCATGGTGAAGGACAACAAAATGTACTTCAGATATTACTAATTGTTTGCTAGTAATTATGAATATATGCATTATTTCCATACCTGCATTAATATTTTGAAAGCTAAGTGAGTCAGATTCAATAATGTTCGTGAAATCTGGTGCATTTTGTTGATATCAATGTGAAAGTTGTAAATAAGCCTGTAATATGCAAATATGTCTCAGTGAACATAGAGTATCTCGATGCAAAATAGAATTGAGCAGCAGCATTGACATGCTGAATTGCAGTCACAGCCACTCCATAATTCATGAAACGTGTCTCATAAAGCTTGAGACCTTGAGTGTTATCAAAGCAATAGAAATTATGCAATCCCATTGCAAGCTACATGACATTTGAAAGTAATACATATCTTCAGCAAACCCTCCAATAAGCCCAGAGGCAACTATTGATATCTCAGTAAGTTGTGTTATCACTGGAAATTATGAAGTCAGATGGAGTAAGTATAATTTGTAATAAAAAAATAATAAAGACAAAGATCAATTACGGCCACTTTGCCAGGCTAACAGTAGCTAGCAATGGGTGTGGGACATTATGGGGAACACAAGTAACATGCACACCCAAGGAAATAGGGAAATAAAAATCCAGATATGGGATACGGGTGAAGAAAGAGACTCATGAGAGATATGCTGGAATAGGAAAATTTGAGTGACAGTCAGAGGGACATGGGTAATTTTTTGGTGGGAACAGGCCACATTATTTTTCTTTATTTTGTAGAGTAGAAGGAAAGGGAAAGAGAAGAAGGCAAAAATGCAGGTATATACTTATAACAAATATCACAAGACATGAAAGACAAAGGTCAGAAATAAACATTAAGGAAAGGTAAGGTACATAGACAGCACATCCTACAAATGGGCAATGGAAAGTTGACAAACAGAGTGGGGATTCATACCAGCCATGGTGAAATGTAGAAACACATATGTACCTATACACTTTTACGTTTTGAAAAGGTGCAAATTGTGTGGCAGTCATACCTGGATGTATGTGACTATTGTCAGTTGTGTGGTGTAGGGTAATATATAGGGATCACTGTACACACTGGATATTAAATCCAATGGGTCTATATCAGCTTATCAAAAGCTGATAACACTGAATGCTAGTTGATCGACCTCTAAAGGTCGAACAACCAAAAATAGAGAAGACACAGAACAGCGATTTTTTTTTTTCCCAGGGAAAAAAATTGCTGGGTTGTTGTTGGGAGTTTGACATTTCCTCCACTGTGGTGCGATCTCAGAGTTGGTATATTTAAGTAGGGGGTATGGGGGGGCACAGCTCCCCACTTTGTGTAGTGTTTTATTTATTTATTTATTTATTTATTTATTGTGGAACAGCGATTAAAATCGCTGTTCTGTGTCTTTGCAATTTTGGTTGTTTGACCTTTTGTGGTCGATCAACTAGTGTTCGATGTTATCAGCTTTCGATAAGCTGATATAGATCCAAATCCAGTACCCAAATAGTCTGTCAAGAGTGCAAGTGTAAGCCAAGCAACAGCACAGATGAGCAAATGCAGTCCATGAAATGCTGGAAAATACCAGCAGAGGAGAGACTAGAACCTTTGACCCTGTATGTGAAAGACAAACAACCATGCACAGTACCAAACAGCAGTAGTGTATCAGAGCAATAAACTGGCTGCTACATACACAAGTAGGTGTACACAACCAAAAAAGATGTGTAATGGAAGGCATATGTCATAGACATATGCTATGTCAGTGGCACCACACAGGTGTAGATGTATAAGCCTTACCTTTATTGGCCTAACAGGAAACTATCAGAAAGAAATGTCTATACACATACACACACCAATAACTTATATATTCTGAAATCTATGATTAACACTGTATAACAACTATCAGGTTACGCACACGAAGGACACCAACTTATTCTAGGTAATATGTAACACACAAGTATAACAAGAACAAGGATTTAATACAAGCAAACAAGCAACTTATAGGCTTGGCATAAGCTGATCTTCAACAAAACAACTATATTAAAATGGATGATAAATTAAAGGAAAGTGAACATACACCATGCATATGTGCAAGATATATACATACAAGGGAGAAGGGGGTTGGACAACATAGGCCCACATCAAAGAGGACATGCCAGCAAAGCTAAGTTGGCAAACAATAAAGCAGGATGACACTATGTAATGGGACACATTGCAATGCATGAGTACACCACATAGGGTGGTGTTGAAGTCAACTCAAGCTACATTGGCCAGTGTATGTCACATGGGCAGACTGCATTGCCAATGGCAAGAAACATGACTATGCAAAAATTACACATACAGTATTATACAATCATCTAACAGCATGAGACACAGGTAAACAAGTTTAGCATCAGTATCTCATACACAAATATACTGTCATGCGACTGTACAACAACATCATGTGGAATAAGCACCTGTGGTTTTATATATATATATATATATATATATATATATATATATATATATATATATATATATATATATATATATATATATGGGTACCATTTAGATTACAGAATTCACAGTTCACCGAAAAACCCACTACAGTGACTCCTCTATGCTGAAACTCCACTTTGATGAAATGTCAGTTGTCCTCCAATGTTCATTTTAGCAAAATAATTAAGCTGTTAGTTTTAGTACGGAAATTACAAGGGTACAGGGTTCATCTACATTCTCATACACAGTACTGCTTGCACAACTTAGTGGATATGATAGCATTTTTGGTAAGAGGTAATTATGCCATGCTCTTGGAGGGATGTATTTAGTACAGTTGTTGCTTTTCAATGGAGATCACAGTACAGTGAACATTGGGAAATGTATTCTTTCTGCTAGTGTAGTGAGATCTTGGAGTTGGTATATATAATTTTCAGGGGGTGTGGGGGGCACAACCCCCCACATGGGGGTTGCAGGGGGGCTTACCCCCCTGGAATAATGTTGGAGATTGTGTATTTTTGTGTTTCGTTTTTATATAGATGTTTTTCAGTGTTTTGCACTTCAGTGAAGTAAGTTTTTTTTCAAAATGGAGTTTCGGCATAGAGGAGATGCTGTAGTGGGTTTCGGTGAACCGTGAATTCAGTAATCTAAATTGGAACCATATATATATATATATATATATATATATATATATGTGTGTGTGTGTGTGTGTGTGTATGTATGTGTATATATATATATATATATATATATATATATATATATATATATGACAGTCCTGTGAACAGCAGTGCAGAACATTAACATGAACTTAATGACTGTCTGCAGTCCAAGGGTACAATGGGGTTTCTCTATTGATTGGAATATGTGCAGAGACATGCACATAAATCGGTGCATATGTACATCAGAGGGACATGTACATGAATAAGAAATGCATGTGGGAATGTAACATAGGCCAAACAAGGCATACTTTTATATTGTTGCATAAATCAGCAGCACCACAGTGTATACATGAACTTTACAGTGGCGGTCTATACATTTTGTAAAGTAGGACTGGCCATACACAGTTATATGATACAACATGGCACCATCATTGCCAGTACATGCCACACACAACGATAGAATGCCAGTGTGACAGCATAACCAGTGTCACACAAACCACAATGGTAAGGATATTTCCTGCTAGTTAACAGAGATGACATGGCAACCCACAAATCATAACCACCTCACTGTGTTATTTGTGGAGTATGGGCAAAATGTTGTTGGCGAGTTGCTGTCAATCCCACAAATTTATACAATGGAATTCTTGTATTACAGACAGCATGTTAACTGCAAAATGCATAACTGTGACATACAGGGCACAGTGTATAGGGCATAACAACAATATGTTGCATTGCATGAATGAGACTACACACATGCACATAGACATAAGGAGTACCACACCTTCCCACATGGAGCAATGTATGCATCAAGTGGAACAATTCATGGACATCAGCATAATTACTGCATGTCTAATGTGGTAAAGGGTGTTATTCACCCAGTGTAACATAGCACAACATGTCAATGTCTGCAGTGTATGCATGGCTTTGTATTACATAAGCATGGTGACAAAAATGTTATGCCTGCACAACTGTACCTAAACAGTCCAATCACTTATATGGCAAATTCTATGGTGGCAGCAGTACACAAGTAGGTCAAACAGGCAATAGTTATGGTCCTAAGGGGGTACCCTGGAAGGGATGAACCTTGAAAATGATCTTTCAGACTATTTCCCTGAATGAGTCCTGCATAGCCTGTGCCATATCCTGGAAGAAATTCCCCATTATGCCCCTCATCTGTGTCTGAAAGACATCAAGCATCACCTCTTGGTTCTCGTCCTGAAAATTACTTGCTGGTGGTGGTGGACAGTGTCTCGTCCATGATGCAGCAGGGATGATGGCATGTGTAGGTCCAGGTTCTTCTTCATCATCCCTGATGCATCCTGGAAGAGCAGCAGGAATGATGGCATGTTTAGGTCCAGGTTCTTCTTTATCATTATCATCTTTGTTTCCATCATGGTCATCATTGTCATGAGAGGACTCGAGTAGTAGTCTGGCAAGCTCTCATCTTTGGTGGCTGATGGGTGAGTGTCCACAGGTCTTGTGCCCTGTCAAGGTGAATCACATGGCAAGAAGAAAAGTACATAATATGTATACTTGAAACTAGATGAGTATGTAACATACCCACTGTGACACAATGCATAGGCAGAAAACATTTAATATGACACATTACAATAAGATATGCCCATACTCAAGTGTAACACCATATGTAATGTAGGTCATGAATATAAACTGTAACAATAAAAAACACATGTCTATTATGCTGCATATTCCTATGAAAAACATGGCTGTCATTAAACACAAACTAATGTGCAAATCCAAATCGTAACATCATTAACTACTATGCTTTTAAAATGATTTCTGCATGTGAGAAGAAAGATATATCACCATACATTGCAGCTGTCAAAAAAATACATTCTCAGATGATATGGCCTTAAAGGAATATAATAAAAAACAGGTCCTGCTAGCAGGTTGATATTCATGTGCATGACACATTCTCTATCTCCTATTATAGAGTTGATTTCAATAAAGGCCCAAGTTGTGGCAACTATATCCATCATAGAATATAAGCAGGTTACTCCAGGCCATGCCATCGTATAACACAGCTTATCTGTGGAAATGTTGTCATTACCTGAACAGTTATTTACTACTAATCATTATGCATGACAAACATGCACAGCCAGCACACTTAGATATCATGACATATGAAGACAAGCATGTCATTGACACTGTGGCATGCAACACTGACATGTGTCTATATTGCAAAACAACTACTATACTGTTAGACAACTGTGAAACTGACAACATAACACATGTACTGTGACCTGCAGTGGGTAATACTTGATGTATTCCTCACTACATTGGCAAGCGGGCTATCTGAGAAAATATCACTATTTTCATGTTTCATGTCTTGTATGTGTGCATGCACATTTATGTCGCTATGTGAATAACACACAACTGCAACCCAGGTGTCTATGCAAGTACTGAGTCAGGTGAACAGCCACCAATTAACATATTTATATAATGAAAATATTGTGAGTTGACAATCCAGTGGGAAATATAAAAGTTATATGCAAATGAACTGATCAATACAACATGGCCAATGGCTGACACAACAAAATAATCTTTGGAATGCAAAACAACAACCTAAATTAATGGACAGTCATAAACACAGTGGAGCACATGACATGTAAAACTGTATGTTATGTCCTACAAACTGCACTCTCTGTCTACTAATGTATCAATGCCCTAAATGCATTTACTAGCAATTACTATGTATGTCACTGGAAAATGCAAACAGTGTACAGGTGTCTGTTGCTTAACTTCTGGGATAGGTTCTCTGCAGTAGGATGTTAGGCAACTAGGACATTATGAAGCATCATATAGTATACTATATTGTACAGGGCTATTGTACTGTACTGTACTATTTCTACTGACTAAATAGGTAATATTCTTTACTGTATTTCAACTAATATAATACTGTACTATTGTATTGTGCATGGCTATGTAATAAAAAAGTTAAGTAATGTGCATAATATACACAGTATACATACAGTAATATACAGTACTAAGTAAGTACACATAGTATGGGTATACAGTACTTACCACGAATGGAGCTTGAAGAGTCTTGGGTGAGTATATGTACATGACAATGAAGTTACACTATATATATATATATATATATATATATATATATATATATATACATATTGTAAATATCAAATTTGTACGATGTACCTAAGTATCTACACCTGCTCTCTAACATGAAATTTAACTGTAAATTGTTCATTAATAATATTGTGTCTGTATCTAAAGGTAACATGTACCTAAGAAATTACACCTGCTCTCTAGCATGAAACATAATTGTAAATTGTTCTTTTCTATATTGTATCTCTATCTAAACTTTGTAACATGGAGCTTTTCTCCCCAGGCCTCCATTGAAAACGGGCTAGCTGAGCCCAGTAGACATCCCTGGTCATCAAACTGGAAATAAATAACTAAATAAATAAAACTACAGTAAATTAACTTAACCTTAGTTTGTAAACTTTTTTATTTGTATTTTATTTTTTTTTTATTTTTCTTTTAAACTTTCTTATATCACACACAAACTGCACAGGATTGGGATTGTCCACATCATCATCATTGTCCTTCATGTCTACATTTTGTCCCACTGGAATAGTCTTAGGTTCAACTATCTCCTTCATCATCCCCAAAAATGTCAATATCACCCTCTGCAATGCTTGAAGGAGTTGGCTTAGGCTCTTTTTGGGTAGGTGTCAGGAATATGTCCAATGTGGTTTGTTTACTTTGCTTATTTTTTTTCATAGATATCTTTATATGCAGCAAATACAGCACGGGCATTTCTTTCTATCAGTGAAAATAATTTAATGTCTGGGTCCATGTCTTTAGTACTCTAATGCAAATTGTCTAGGTCTGCAAATGATTTAGCTAGTCCTTTCACAGTGAATTTTTTTACACCTGTTCTTCTTCTTCTCCTTCTTCCTCTACTGATTCCTTTTCCCCTGCCTCTTCTTCAGCTATATGCTGCTGTTCCAGCTACAGCATCTCCTCATTTGTTAATTCTTCAGGAACCACGTCTTAAAGATCTTCTATGCCTTCATCATCCACCTCCAGGTTAAGGTTGTTCGGCATCTTAACAACAGCCTTGTTAATCCTCGCATCCTCCTCCTCCCTAGGAAATTCCTTAAAGTCATGTACAAACCTCTTTAAAGTCTTCTTCCAGATGCCATCCATACATTCCTTGGTGACATCATCCCAAGCCCAAGCAAGGTTCTTGATGCAGTGGTAGATATTGTATTCCTTCCAGAACTGCATCTGTGTCTTGCCAGTACCTTTGTTAACTGCATCAACAGCCTGAACAAAGGTTGTCCTCGGGTAGTACGCCTTAAAAGCAGCAATACTCCTTTGGTCCATTAGTTGGATTAAAGAGGTTGTGTTTGGAGGGAGGAACAGTGTTAGTGTATTTAACAGTGAATAAAGGTTGAAAGTAATTCTGTTACAAATATGCAAAATAAATAAGGTATAACATAAAGCTTGCTTAAATGTAGAAATAGAGTTTAGTAATATGTGATTAGCATCCATACTAAATGATTGGCTTGAAAAATAAAGAATATGCTTAATGGACATGTTTCCTTACAGACTCAGAAAAAATGTAAAAAAATAAGAATGTGTGCATTTCACACTGTCACCAAGAAAGCTGACCTCTTAGAGACTTGGCAAGAATGTAAAAAAACAGGATGTATGCATTTCACATAGTCAGTAAGAAAGTTAACCTGCTTCTGTAAAGAATGGACAACAGGAAAACAATCTGTACGTGTTTCTATCTTATGGTACTGTTAAGCAAGGAAATTTGAATGGATAAAGACAATACCAGCATTATTTCTCTACAGGGTGAAAACATATTTTTCTGCAAACACCAGCAAACAGATGTTCTCATACAAAGTCCAAAATAGAGTACCATGGAGAAAAACAGAATGTAAAGTTACTATAAAGAGACTATAGCATATTATCTCTCATATCATCCATGCTGTTTGAGAGGTAAAGTAGAACAGTACCTGAAGCTGCAGCAGTAGTTCGTGTGATTTGTTATAAAAAGTTTTTTATTGTTTACTGTTTTTAAAGTGACAGAGTTTTAGGTGCTGCATCAGTGTACACTCTGCAAGTTTCTGTGGGCAACAGACTGTGAATGCAATTATAACTAAACTTTGATGGGCAACAGACTGTGATAACTAGACTTTGATTTCAGCAGAATCCAGCCAGCAAGACCTTAGTGTCTTAAGAAGACTTTGGATCCATCACAGTAAGCATCATAGTAACAACACCTTACTTAGCACCCTGATAATTAATTTTTCAAACAGCACTTTGATATTGGGATGGATGTCACCAGTAAAAGGAGGATGTCCTGGAGCATTGTTGACAATCATTAAAATTTTGAAAGGTACACCTTCTTGACAGTATTTCCTCATTTCAGTGGCATAACAATTCAAAAGGGCATTCTGGAAGAGCTGTCAGGTCATCCATGACTTCTTATTGCTCCTATAGTACACAGATAAAGTGTGCTAGTTGATGTTCTTGAAAGGTAGATATGAAATAGTTTCAGCTTGTAGCCCACAACATTGTCTCCTAAAAAAAACTGTTACCCTGTCCTAAAAAGCTTTAAAACCTGGCATTTTCGTAACCTCCTTATGGATGCATATCCTTCTGGGCATACATTTCCAGAATAGGGAGATTTCATTCAAATTGAAAATTTGCTGGGGCAAATATCCACCCTCTACAATAAGCTTATCCAGTACTTCCACAAATTCTTCTGCAGCATTTGCATCAGTACTCACAGACTCACCACTCACTTTCATATTATATAGTTAAAAACATTGTTTGAAGTGCTTAAACCATGCAGAGCTATCACTAAACTCAACATCAGAGTCTGGTCCTGCTTTTGCTTTAAGCATCTGGAATAAGTTTTGTGCCTTGGCCATGATCGTCATAGTGTTGAGGTAGATACACTTCTGGGTCTGGTCCTCAATCAACATCATTAACAATTTCAGCATATCAAATATAGGCTCTTCTCACATTTTAGTTAGTGTTGTAGCTTTCAGTGGAGCAAATCCTTTCACTTGGGGCACTTTTTCTTTGTTTTTCTGGATGGTTGTGATTGTTGAATGAGACATGCCTAACTCACGAGCAATAAGATTCACTCCATTTCCAACTTCATGTTATTTAATTGCCTTTAATTTTGTTTCCAAGTCAGTAATCCTCCTTTGACTCTTGTTGGCAGTTTTGGTATGTTTTGGAGCCATGATGCACTTGATTTGGGATTGTATTTGACCTGGTATGCATATATGGCCAGATATTGTGTGTAAAATATGTTAAGGAACACACACCTGTAATGCTGAGTGGTGATTATGTAACAAACTGATATAAATGAAGAACAGGAATGGCTATGTGCACAACTACCCCAATACACAGGATAAAACTGTGCTGTAACCAAAGTATCAATATCATTGCAGGCAGAAGCTCTACCCATGTTGAACTGAAGAGCATAGCAGACATAGTCCCCTAACAACAGTCTGAATTCTGAGACAGCAAATACTCACTCAGTTTGTGAACAGGTAGGCTTTGTACAACAGCGTAGTCCATGAGCACCACAACCAGGCATACAAGTGTACTAACACCCGCTAAACAAACAGCAGGAAAAGCACTTAACTCATATGTAAAACATCCTAAACAAATGCACTGTGACAGTTAAACATAACAATGACTGTCATCTAGGTTGTGACATACAATTCACATTATCTTCAGCAAACATGGCCTACTCCTAACTCATATGTAAACATATTTTTATGAAATACATACTGATAATCACAGGGATTATGTGACTATTGCAGTTACCTTACAGATGCATGCAGGTTATTCTTGCATTTGTAGTAGTAAGCATGGAAATGCAAAACAAACCAGTCCTCTAATAATGATCTGATCTATTCTAGGTAAGAAAACATGAAATTATACTCAACATACCTATCTCCCTACACTGCTCCTCCAGCTAGTTTATCTACTTGATGCACAACACCTGGTCCCTAGCATGTTCTTCATTACCTGGAAAAAAGAAAGAAACATGTATGAATGATACTGTGTAGGTGTATAATAAGAGTGAAATACAGTAAGCAGCTCACCATTTCTAACCTTTACATTAAATAACATTACAGAATCTGCATAATCCTTTTTTAATGTGTCATATACAGTACTCTACACATTGGAAGACTAATGAACACAGACTGGAAGACTTGAGATTTAAACTTGCAACTTTCAGCTATGTTCACACTATAACCATAGGATCAAAGGAGGCTGCTAGGCTAATGGCCTCAGGGCCCTTACAAGCCTAGCCAAGTTTAACCCATGTTCCCAAGGGTGTCTGGTTCAAGCAGACAATAAAATCAGCACCTATTGCCCCTGTCCAAGAGGGACACAGGTGGAACCCTCAGGTTGAAATTTTGGTTATCCATCCAATTGTCCAAATTACACTTAAATAGGGCCAGCTAGGGGCTTTGTTTCCCACGAATAGGAAGCTTGTTCTAAAGTGCAGCCACATCTGTGAGACAAGTCTGTCTCTCCAGCAAGTTCTGTTGATGTTGCATACCAGGTTAAGGTCATTTGAGTGAGTGACCCATGTGCTGTTTGACTTGTGCAACTTTTCCATTAAAGATGGGTCAGAGATTCCTCTATATGCAAGGCACAGGTCACCTCTGAGCAGTCTGTATCACACAGAGAAAAGTGACAATGATTTCACTCTGTCCACATAAGACAGATCTTCAGGACCGTGATTTTTCTTTGTAATGAACTTTTGTGGTCCCTCCAATTGATGCAGGTGTTTGGAAAGGAACATACCAAAGGGAGCATTGTACTCTATTATTGGCCTGATGAGGGTAGAGTACCAGAGCATTATAACCTCTTTTTTTCCTGGAGGCAATGTACTTACTTATGAGATGAGCAATATAAAATACCCTTCTTACCACTGTGGAGACATGGTGATCGAAGTTAAGGTTGCTGTTGACCTGTGTACCCAGCTCTCTCATCACTGACTGTGTGCTTAGAGTATTGCTGCTTATGTGGTAGTTTGCAGGAACATCACCCTTGCAAGAGGGGATGATAATGCATTTTTTTGCATTAAGTTTAAGACCCTGATGCACACCTGCCTAGCTAATCCATCTTGGCTGCAATTCCATGGAGGAACTGCAGTTAAATAAATCAGAGTTATGACTCTGCAGGGATGAGGTAGTAACATGGATCATGACAAGATGGATGAAGTACAGTTCGATTTTCACCATGTGCTCTGCATTTGTAAACCAAAACATGAATGCATGAGTTCTTGTCAGCACAGTGGTCACAATGCAAAAATGGAACTGCAACATTTCATAACGCAGACAGTGGAACACTGTCATGTAACACATAGCTGCTCATGATACACAACTACAAATTCCTGTTCGTCACATACATCGGAATGTAGTTTAGGTAGGCGGACAGAAAATATATACATATAGTTAGCTGTTAGGTAAGAAGTTATACATCATTAATATCACTGATATTAGTGGATGTCCCTGATTCAGAATCAAAATGTATATCTGTCGCTCTCACTCCCTCCAAGTAACATTATGAGAAGGGTGGTGGAGTAATGATGACAGAGTTATACAGTACATTCATTTTGCCAATGTTATCATATTCCACATTCATTCTACAGAACTATCCCATTACGTTCAAAGGTTTACATATAAAACTTTAGTAAAGTAGCTGCTGATGGCAGAAAATTATGGATGACAAAGGTATTCATAAATATTTGACCAATAAACACTTTAGTCAGAAGCATGTGCAAAGTACCCATAAACATCATCAAGCAGGTATCTATACAAGCATTTTCAAAATGTTTATACACACACACTGATCAAGGTTTAATGAAAGATGTATATGCATGTTGGCTGCTTGCTGAACAGACTGAGCTAATACACAGCACCATACCTTCCTTCTTAACAAACCTCGGTTGTGTGTGTATATCTGTATTCCTGCAGATAACAGAGGATTATGCAACCATCTGACACCTAAACACTACAGGCCCTCATGCTCCACACATGCTCCACACAACTATCAGATAGCATTAACTTTTACAATGTACATCATATGGTAGACACTCAGACCTGCATTGGTCTTGTGTTCAACAAACAGGTATTTTACAATACTGTACATTTAGTAAAGCAGAACTAACTAAGGGATGTCTGTATGGCTTCATATTCACTAGACTGTGTGATATTCTCAATGTATTATGGATAATGGACAACAAATGCATGGTCATCAGTGCCCTAGGTGCTATAGGCGTCAGTGATACATGGCCATAGTGGATCTGTAAAATGATTTTCTAATAGGTTGGAAAACAAATATGTATAATGTTTAATATTATGTACATGATAAGGAATATTAAACAAATAACCACCATGGGCATCGAACCCATAATTACAGAGAAAACTGTCACCTTGTCTTCTTGATTATCCAGATGAGCTGTCAGAACAGCTAGATCATGAATTTAAAAGACATATATTCCAACATATGGGTCACAGTTATATCTCTGATTTCCTTAGGAATGTACGGGAACACTTAGGACTATAAAACTTACTGTAGGCATCCACTGACTGTCTCCCCACCTTAGCGACCCTCCAGTAAAGATCTTTGGTGTCCCTCTGATGTAGGTCATCATAGTAATGGTGAACCTGTACTCCAGTCCAGTAGATTACTATGCATCATAGTTGCTCCCTCGCAGTCCAGTTTCAGATATTGATCATCACAAAGTTCCATGGTCTGGCTGTCATATGATGCTTGACTCTAGTGTAAGATGGTCAGCATTTGGATGGTCTCCTCCTTAGTCCAGTTGAGTGCCTGGACATGTGGAACCCTCCTTGAAGTAGCCATCTCAATAAGAATGTTGATAAAGCAAATTTCAATAAATAGCTCACCAAGGACCCACTCAGTTCATAGGTAGCAATTATCTGATGATATGATGTGTAAATGTATCAAAATCTAACTTTAAAAGTAGCACTCGTGATTGTATCAGATCATTAGAAGGCACATGGAAAATATGGCCTCATTTAAGGATACCTATTAGGTATTTGCATGAAGCATCTTCCCATTAAGCAGAGCTACTGGTTAATGTGACGAATTTCGAGAACTTATGCGGATGTGTGCAAATGGGATTCCAAAACCTTGAATTTTAATGACCCTTATTGATTATGTATGGTGCAAATGGGACTTAGTGGTGTGCACATAGTTGGTCTTACTTTTTCTTATACCTGCTTCATGGGTAGCTGCAAAGGTAAGGTTGTACCTGCTAGCATTGCTCTGGTGGGATAAGTTTTTCTCCTTATAGACCTATGTTATCATTACTCCTTAGAAATGTATGTGCAAATGCTTAAATTGATGCTTTTAGGAAAAAATGTGTGCAATACAAAAAAGTGTATGTGAGCTACTAGAGGGGTTTGGGACTGACCTGTATGAGCAAAGATGGGTAAGTCTGCATCACTAACAAGCAGTGTTTCTCCATATGCGCTTGTACAAAAATCTGTGAAGAACATCAGTGAACAGTGCATAAGGACACATTAATGAAACCGCAATAATAACTCCTTTTCCTCTGCACTATTTTTAGACCTGTCAAAAGCCTTTGATATGGTTAATCACACCCTACTTCTTGAAAAACTAAAGCACCTTTCCCTCGACCTACAAGCATTACAATGGTTCAGATGTTATCTTCAAAATAGACAGCAAGCTGTACTCTGGGATAACAATTTGTCTTCCTTACTTCCTGTTAATATTGGAGTCCCTCAAGGCTCCATCTTAGGTCCACTTCTTTTTTCCATATTTATTAACGATCTCCACTTGAACATACCCCACGCCACTTGCATCCAATATGCAGATGACTCTACCTTAATCTGTACTACCAATAATATACCCTCACTCCAATCCCTAACCCAAACTGTATTCCAAAAAGTAGAAAACTGGTTCATGCAACATCGTCTTCTCCTGAATCCAAAGAAAACAAAACTATTACTTTTTACACCAACTCATAAGTCACCCACTCCATTCTTCTCTATAACCTCCAATAATGCTACTAATATAGCACCAGATACTACCACCGCCTACTAGGTGTCACAATCGACAATCATCTTAACTTTGATGACCATATTAACTCCACCATAAAGACTGTTAACAAAAAACTTGGTACCCTCTACAGAATCAAACCCTTCCTTACACCCTCAGCCAGGCAAACTATCGCACAAACTCACCTCATTTCTACCCTTTTCTATGCCTCTGCTATATATACCAACCTTTCAAAAAACAACATCTCCAAACTATCTACCTGCTATAATAGTATTGCTAGATTCATCACATGCTTTCCCTTTAAAACCCACCACTGCCTTAACCTTAAACAACTAGGATGGTTAGAATTACAGAACCATATACTCTGTCAACAGTTACTTATGACACAAAAGATCCTATACCACCCTAACAATACCCCCATCCTCTCTAATCTGATCTCTCCATATAAAAACCTGGCTACACTACGTTCTGCAAATAAACTACTTGTCTCCTTAACTAAATCAAACAACAAAGCTGGTGACTCTCTTTTCTCTAACACTATAGGAAAAAAATGGAATCATCTCCCTCCTGAACTATCTACCCTAGCATCTGCTTCTCAATTCAAAAAGCAAATAAAAGAACATCTAAAAACTAAGTGGCTCTGTCCTTGTGCTAACCCAGACTGAAACTTGTATTTCACTCCTATTTCAACCCTACCCCTCCCTCTTGCCTCCAAAACTTATTTCTCTCCTCTTGTTTTATTCTTAGTAATTTGATAGGATTTGGGAACTTTGTTCTTTCTGCAATTGCCCTGGTGCTGTCTAGTGCATTTGCTTGTTTATGTCTGGTCTAGCTTTTGCCTAAATGTTTTCTAGTCACTGTTTGTTAGTCCCATTTGCTTTTCTCATTTTACCTATGTTACTATGGTACTGTTGCTTTATTACTCCATTTTACTTATTTGCTTTTGTTATATTGTTATTCTTATGCTTGGAGCTTTTCTCCCCGGGCCTCTACTGAAAATGGACATGTATCCAGTTAGACTAGCCCGGTAAACAAATGTAAAATAAAATGAAATATCTGTATATATTGCTGGTGACTCTGTACAGTCTGTTGTATGCTTATGGAAGCCTACAGATTCTGACAATGTTTATACATTACTATGCAAGACGAAAACTCACAAAACCAGAAACTATTTAAGAAGTGAACTGAAACGCAATGAGAGTAGGCTATAAAATAACAAATTTAATATTCCAAATACAAGATAGCGCTTTCGGCGAAATAAATATATCGTCTTCTTCAGACAAACACAATATACATTACTATGCATTATGTATCTGCAGTTATATTGTTCACTGATACTTATTAAATATGTACTATAAATATTGCCTCAATGAGAACATATCCATGTTTATGTCTGTTTACCATGTACTGTTTGTGGTATGCTTAAGGCTTTCTGATGGCTTCCATAAGTTGTTCAACTGATACTGTACAGATGCTTTCTGCTAAGAGTAATATAGTAGTAGTTATCACTGACTTTCATGTCATACAGTTGAAATGAGAAAGCATTCACTGCTCACTAGTGATTGTGTTGATATTGGCTATTTATGTATAACAGTTCAGGTTACTAGGACTGCTTTTTTCCACATATTGTGTGTTTAGGCTCATGTTGCATAACATCTATTAACAATATAGGAAATGCCTGACAGCCATCCAACATTATTGTTTTACACATATGTTAGGAGTACTATGTTAATGTGAACTGCATGCAGACTGTACAAACTGTGTGATGCAATGGTGTTGTGGTTTGTTTTCCACTGTTGTGATATCCACTGTAAAGGGTTTAAATCCCACATGCAACCTCTACAGATATCACAAGTTATAATGCTGTTATGTATTCAGACATTGTTTTCATAGGTTCATAGGTTCATAGGTAGGTACTAGGCTATCGGCCCAAAGGCCTACATAAGCCTAGCCAGCAAGGTACCATAGCTTACGCCACCCAAGAAAGTTATTTTCTTGTGCCACTGTCCAGCAGAGACACAGAAGTGATCCCTGGGATGTATTTCCTATTTCCCATCCACTCATCAAGATTTTTCTTGAAGAGTGCTAATGAAGAACTTTGCTTGACATAGATGGGTAGCTTGTTCCAGAATATAGGAAGTCTCTGGGACAGGAATCTATCCTTCCAGCGTGTCCTGTTTATTGTGGTGACAAGGTTTAGGTCCCTAAAGCATGTAGCTTGGAGGGATTGGGATTTCTTTAGGTGTAGCATGTCCAACAGCTCTGGGTTTGACATAGCTTTATATGTTAGGCAGAGATCACCTCGGAGTAGGCAATATGCTACGGAGTAAAGCTGGAGTTTTTTGAGGCAGTCAGTGTAGGCCATTTGTTTGAGGCCAGTAATCCTCCTTGTGAGGTATTTCTGTGGCCTTTCCAGCTGCTGCAGATGTCTTGTGAGGTACATTCCAAAAGGGGCATTGTACTCTATAATGGGTCTAATGAGTGACGAGTAGAGGGGAACAATGACCTCTTTTTTCCTGGATGAGAACCCTTTTATGATGAGGTGTGCCATGTAGAAGGACTTCCTGACTACTGTGGTGATGTGACTATCAAAGGAGAGAGTACTGTCCACCTGGGTCCCAAGGTCTCTTATCACGCAATCGGTGTTAAGTAGATTGCTGCCTGTGTGGTAGTTCATAGGTACAGAGTTTTTACCAAAGGGGATGACACTGCACTTTTTGGCATTGAGCTTGAGGCCATGGCTCTGACACCAGGCATCTGTCTCAGTGAGGCCCTTCTGTAGGATGTCCACATCATTTGGGGACTTGACTATGGCTCCTAGTTTGCAGTCATCTGCGAACTTCATCAGCCAGAGGCCTTCTATGTTAGCCTGTACTTCAGAGAAGTAGATACCAAACAGGAGAGGTCCCAGGATGGAACCCTGTGGCACTCCACTTGTCACTGCCTTGAGTCAGATTTGGAGTCTACAACTTTTACAGTGTGGGTTCTGTCAGTGAGCCAGTTGACAACCCATCTTGTGATGTAGGGATTTATCCCTAGTTTAGTGAGTTTAGCTATAATTTCAGAATGGTGATGGTGTCGAAAGCCTTGGCGAGGTCAAGATAGGCTGTGTGAACCACCTTACCCTCATCTACGGCTTTGGTGACTGCCTCAAATAAGTTGATCAGGTTCAGAAAGCATGATCTGCCTTTCACAAACCCGAACTGGGTGGGATCCAGAGTTTGGAGGTTACCAATGTCTTTGTTTATGAGTTCCAGGATGATACGTTCCATGGCCTTGCAGACCAGGCTCATCAGGCTAATAGGTCGATAGTTCTTGGCATCAGTGGTGGCTCCCCCTTTGTGGAGTGGGATAACTGTTGCTGTGTGCCATTCAATGGCATATGACATATGTTGTTATATATGCCACTACTTTATAGGACAGGGACTATTTCATGTAATTTTGCAGAGAGGTAAATTGACATAAGCTGTCAACATAATTATCTCTAATATGTGGGACCCCACATTAATCATAACTGTCTTCCTGATGGCAAACAGACCTAGGGTGACAATATTCTACCACAGGAAAATGAAATAATAATAGATGCTCTGTGCCAGCATGGATGGAGACTCCTTGGAAGGGCACGAAATACAATTCAGAGAAATGAAGAGTGGACTGACCTCACCAACCTGATTAATGCTATGGGAAATCACAATAGCTTCTGAGTGGCCTGTCACTGATGGTGCTCTGGCATTATCCTTTGTGCAGCCAACTGGGCATGCTGGTACAAGAGATCGAGGGATGCCATTGATGGCGGCCCACCATTGACTCCCCCGCAACAAACTCACAAAGTTTCTTGCATCTCTGCATATTGCAAGGGGGGCCACCACATGCCTGGCAGTGGGATAAAAGCAGGTATTCCAGGCTTTACATGTATGTGTTACTTTGTATAATATTGTTGCACATAGTGTACCTCAGTACAGATTCTTGTTGTATGCATATTTATGTATTGTTATTTGTGTGTTGCAGCAGCAGAACTGCCTATGCACATAGGGGTACATTAAGTGCAATGACATGTTGCTGTAATACTTCAGTACATACATAACACTACAACCAACATGTTTAATGTTATCTGGATTCATTTTCATGGGTCCATCCTCTTCTGCACAGCAGCAAGATTTGACAGGTGAGTGTCACCATATACCATTGCTGTGACAATTACCTTTTATAGCTTCTGCCTCATGACATTCCAGTTAGTATATACTGTCATATTGCTACATCTCCTGACATTGTAACTTACAGGTACATCTTCTGGAGACATGAGCCATGCAGGTTTCCCACCATGTCCATAGGCTGGATAACTGTGTAGCATAACTGTGTTGTATGAAATTAATGTTGCTGTTTTTCATAATACAGAGACATCTGGCCAACAAGTACACTGGACCTAATGTGAGTATCACTATTACCTTTTACTGTGTTGTATATGTTATCATGAGCCTATGCCTCCATACATGACTGTGTTTTCTTTGTATATATTTTCCCACTGCAAGATCTGAATTAAGAGGGTGTAACTGGTATGCTATTTCCTCTGTTTCCTACATATCATTGCTGTTACTCCTGTTGTTGTTGTCCTCCTCCATTAATAAGTTGTCATTCTACCTCTGCATAGGGCAACCATCATCAGCACTCAGTCACAAGCAACTGGTATGTGTATTTGTAACCTACTGTGTGTTGTACCTCTGTTGGAATGGTACACGGCAGTGAGTATGTCCTTACTAATACTGTCTTTATGCCTTTGTTTATCTATAACAGTTACATTTCAGCCCTCATCTCTGGCACTGGATTCACATGAGAACATACCAGATGTGTGTTATAGTGTTATTTTTCACATATGTCATGTATAGTGAATATGTAATGTAATTGTCAACTCCCTGTTATATAGGTTCTGTGGGCCACACTCGGACATGACCTCCAGGTAAGGCTTTAACACCTGTAACATTGTAGTGATCCGTTTGTGGCATATGTCAGTAATGATATCCAGCATATGATATAAACATGTTTACCTGACCTGTGTCATCTGTTTCTTCTTTTAGCATGTCCACTACATTCATCCTCCATTAGACCATCCACTGATCCCAAGGTGGAATCTGATGTGTTTCACTATGGTAACATGGTCTCTATCACACAGAACACAGATTTGGTGATACAGTACAGTCATATGTATGAGGCTGTAGCCTCAGATGTGGAGAAAACCATGTCCATCCATTCTGACAATGTGGGGACATCGGATAATGAACAGAATGAAGCCTGTGGACAAAAGCCACATGCTGAGTCTGCTGGTGATGTTGCCACAACACAGTGATACTCCAAAGAAGTAAATGTAGGAGTGTATCTGGTATGTATGGGCATGTGTCAGAAGGTGTCCACCCACTCCTACAGGCAAATAAATGTTCCCAACAGCATCATGGATATGATATTTGTGCCCTTGCTTGTGCTATGGATCATGTTGCACACAAGCTGTGTGTGCTGCATGAGGAACAGGAGCACAGACATGGTGAGGTCATGGTGGCATCAGCTGGTCTGAATAAAAGCATATAATTTGTGGCATGGTCTGGGTTATGGCTGTACTACAGCAGTGCCATAGTATGAGGAGGGTTCTGCATGCCATGGCCTTGCTTGCAGAGTGCCACATGGGAGAGGCAGACCCCCCTCTCAGTACACCAACCCTTACCCATGGGGCATCGATATCTATGCTGCAACATGCACACACATCTGCTGCTGGCCAGTCTGGTGTGGGTCCAGCAGTCATGACTAGACAGTCAACTCAAACCATGCGCCTTACTCAGTGTGTCTCCCCATGCTGGCATCACCCAATCAATCTCCTCTGTGGAGCAACATGGGCCAAGTGTTTCCATATGTGGAAGGGGCAACCAGGACCATGGTGTGAGCCTTAAGTGTGGGTTCCTAGACTGCATTAGAGTAACACTGACAGTTGCTCCACTATATCCTGTAGTATTAGTCTCAGCCTGTAGTAATGACAACTGCTGTGCAGACCACTGACAATGTCATCTGTCTGTGGTTGTTGTGAAGTCTGATGCCACAGGAGTCTGTCACTTTTACTAACTATAGGTGACTCCATTCAGTACACGATACTTTATCCATACTTTACATTGCTATATGTTACTTATGATACTAACACTATTTCTGCAGTATGCCATGACTTGGTCTCCTGTTTGCATCATTTGATAGTGTGGAGAGCTAGGGATGGGGTTCACAGATGTATGTCACTTGTCTGCCATGCACACATTCACCACTATAAGTCTGTATGCATATCTGTGTCACTTGTGGCCTGAATTGATGGTCCTTGTCATGATAGATTTGAAGATGTTCATATTGTTATATGTGATAATTATGTTGTTATGTCTGAATCTCAGTGTGTACATCTACTGGGTAATTTACATCTACTGGGTAATTTCCAGTAGATACAATCTGTGCTGTTGTAGTGGGGCAACACCTGAAAATCAATGTTTAATGTGTGTACTTCTGTATGTGTATCTTGTCATGACTCAAAGGTGTGTGTCAGATGCTGTCATGTTGCCTTGGCCTAGATTTGTGGTTGCATCCTCAGTCTTTCATGCCTGTGTCTTCTGACCCTTGTGTTCTCCTGCTCCTTCTCTGATAGCTGCAGAATTTCAACTTCAGACATCTGGGGTTCTTGGGATAGTTCACCCATGCCTGGAGCAAGAAGACCACCATCTGTTATTGTTAGCATATTGTGTAACATGGCGCATGCAATAATTATCTGTGCTGCCTTTTCAGGTTTGTATTTCAGTGCGCTCCCCCAGATGTGTCCAGACATCTGAACCTAGCTTTCAGTACACCAAACCCATGCTCTATGGTGTTTTGCATCATCGCAGGTGCTTTATTCTGTGCTTTCTTTAAAGTGTTGGAAGGTTCTCTATATGGTGTCATTAGTCACAGCTCAGGTGGATAACCAGAGTTCACTGTTGTGGGGAGGGGAAACACATATGTTGTCATGCATAATATTGACAAGGATGAATTTAACTTAAATCCTAGCTGTGGTCCTGTACTTACCCATTAGTAGTCTATCAAGTATTTCACTTTGCTGAAATGCAGCCTTCAGACTACTTTCCCTCCATATGGGAGCATCATGGACACTCCCGGGATGTGTCACCATGATATTTATTATGCTGCCATCTGCTGCGCACACCACCTGACAGTTCAGGGAGGACCACTCCTTTCTATTGATGTATCTTTCTGCTTCTCTTGCACATGGGTCTTAATAGGAATGTGAGTGCAGTCTATTGCACCAAGATCAAGGGGGAAGTTGGCGATGTTATAGAAATGGTGCATGACATTTTGCTGCTCCATAGGTGTGGATGGAAAGTGTTTGTGTTCATCTGCCTTGGTTCAAATTGCTGACAGGAATTATGAGAGGATATGACTGTCTTTCTGTGACACCCCCTGCAGCATCTCCCATATGTCATGGGAATGTCTGGGGCATCAGGACACCTAGCCTCAGACAGACTTTTGTTTTGAGAGGTATGAGGTTGCCTTGCAATGTACGCACAGACATGTATGGAGCACACATGTTGCACATAGCATGCACCAGCTGTCTGTCAAAGTGATACCTGTCAATGATTTATTGATCTGAGAGTTGGTTTAGTTGTAACCTGGCTCTCTGTCTAGCAGGCTGCCTTCTAGGATGCCCAGCAAGAGCCTCCTCTATAGCTTTCAGAACTGTAGCCTGTTGCAGTTCATTTACTGCATGTAATATTTTTTTCAGTATTGTTATGGATTCCATAAGATTCCATGGGAATAGGTTGCTTTCCTTGCACTGCAGTATGGCATTCACTGAGGATTTCAGAAAAAGAATTAGCATTGTACTATTTTACTCTGTCACATTTAAGTTGAGTTGGGCATGTGCAATGTGTTTTGGAATCCAACAGGTGTGTGGGGAGTCCATAATTATCATATGCTGAATAAATAAGTACTCAGACTGATTCTGGCATGACTTCTGAAATAATTTCTGCAGTTGGTGCACTGAAATCTTCCTTTAGCATCCTGCACTGTCCATGGCTAGCTTTTGGAATCTGGCCCAGTGACTTGCAATGTATTGCATGGCATCAGATCACATCTTAGATAATGGTGAAGAAATTGGTTGGTATTGCACCAAGAACAAGGTGGAAGTTGGCGATGTTATAGAAAGGGGGCATGATGTTTCGCCACTCCATAGGTGTAGATGGAAAATTCATCTACCTTGGTGCACATTGCTGCCAAGAATTATGCAAGTATATGACTGGCAGCTGTCTTTTGTACCCCTACAGCATCTCCTAGATGTCATTGGAATGTCCCGGACATTAGGGCAACTAGGCTTAGGCAGACTTTTGTTTCAAAAGTTATGGTGTTGCCTTGTAATGTAGCACATCTTGTGATATATTCAGAATTATTTGTATAGTTAATTATACACATAAGCATAATGTTCTTATTTCAAAAAATATCTCAGTAAACAAGCATTCAGAAACAACAGTCAACACAACACCTTGACCTCATGTAGAAAATGGGAAAAAGGGTGTTGATGATGATGATGATGAGTGACTTGGTTCCCATAATATAATGATGGAGGCCTTTAACCAAGTACTTTGTATATCCTATAATTTGGATCTATCTCTGCATATGTTAATTTGTGATACAGAGGTTGCACAATTTAGACAACATGTATTGCTGATTTTCTGGTCCAGGATGTCAAGCTTTAGATGGCATGAGCAGCAGTGTGTTATTTGTGACTGTATCATTCACGATTTTGTTACACAATTTGCTGAACAGTGGCCATCCTTTGCACATGCTAAACATCAGGTTAGTCTTTCTGTAAGATAAAATGTACATAGTTTGGGTAATACATCATATCGATTTTTCTTTTCAGAATGTTGAGCTTGGGCCAGATTGAATAGTATTTGTAAACTGTATAACCCTTCATTGCATTATACAGCCTACTAATCACTTCTTCAGCATCCTTGCATGCAAAACAATAGGGCTGCTCAGTGTTAAAAAGTCACCAAGTGTTATTGTCTCAATCAGAGGTTATTACAATTAAAAGAAACCACAACTATACACATATTCAAACAGTAATTCACATCTCATATTAAAGTTGCAAAAATAGTAAGACAAATGTGATTTTTGTGTAGAATTACCATTTGCGGGGGAAGATACACTGAAAGTACTTTTAAAGGGAAATAAGCCACACCTCCCACCTTGAAGCAGGTTTCTATAGGAAGTCACCCTGACTTGGTGGACTTATATGAAAGATCAATAATGTTTAAAAAAACACAAGAAGAAGATGATAACATATGCTGTTGTCATAATGACCTGTTGAAATGTTTTGATCGTTATGGTTTTGATGTAATGCATATCCTTATAAGGCAGAATGATCAATTTATGGAAACTTTAATGGGAGAAATTGAAGTGTTAAATTAATGCATATTGAATGATTTACTATACACAGTAGATAGTGGAAAGGGTAAATACCAACATATGCTAGAAAGAGTAGATAAGAAATGTAATGAGGCATTCAACAGGAAAAGTAGAAAAATAGAACGTGACACCACAGAATATAGTGAGCATCGAGCTTATCCAAAACCTAAGAACAACACAAAGTCTAAACATGTTGTACAGGATGGTGTAACTGTACCAAATAATCCAACATTTAATCTTGTCCAAAAACAACATACTGGAGAACACTATAGACAAGGATACAATAATAGGCTCAATGACCCTTTAGAATATCCCCCTCTCCGGAGATTGGAGAGGTTAATGAACAAGGGGCCGGTCAATTACAATTATTCAAGATGGGGAGGGGAGGGATACAGGAGGAACAGAAGGTAGTCTGTACTAATCCATTGGATGTAATTGAGCAGGATGGGGCTAAGTACAGCTATAAGGGATATAACATATACAATTATAGTGCCAAAGACATACAAGAGGCACATTTTGGATTATTTTTTAGGGGTTTTAAATTTATCCCCAGAAGAAAGGCCAAGATAAATAGCTATTAATGACCTTAAATTGTTTATCAGAAAGAAGAACTTAGAACTTTTATTTAAAATAATGAGCACAGGACATCCAGGGATACTACCTTGATCAGGAAAAGCACCTATAACTCACCTCTACACCCCCAGATGAAGAATTTTGAGAACCTACTTGAATCTGAGTTAAGGAAAGTTATTGCAAACAACAACATTATACCTACTATATCTCATGAGGAAAGAAAATTATTAGAAGAAATTAGGAATAATCATAATTTAAGGGTTTTGATCCCTGACAAAGGTGGGGGCACTGTCTTTATGCATACCCTAATATATGAATCTAAAGTCATGAATGTTTTGGAGGATGATACCAAATATTCTAGAGTTTCATTAAATGAAATAAATATTTCTTATAAGAAAAATTTCCTAGTACTTAATGATTCCCTATTGGAGGGTTTGATAGTTCTGAACCTATTAAATTTTACACAATGAAAGACCAAAAATTCCTACTATATTTGGCACACTGAAGGTGGATAAAAACTTGGCTGATCCACCTCTTAGACTCATAGTGGCAGCCAAAGGATCCCTCACTGCACCTTTGGCTAGATTTCTTGATGTCAAATTAAAATCTCTTTCTATGGGATGTGCCAATTATTTGAAGGATTCCTGGGATTTGCTTAGACAGACAAAACCAATTTTTATGACGAGAATGTAGTATTCATCATTATGGACATAGTGGATCTCTTTTCTTCTATCCCACATGAGGTGGGACCTGTTTGATTAGAAGAAGCTATGGTTGAATCTGGAAGTCGAACCAATAATGATTTCAATTCCAAATATGTAATATGGAAATTATACAAACGGTACCTAGATGATATTTGTTTAATTTGGAATGACTCTGAGGGGATGTTTTTTGAATTTTGCAACTACATTTCTAGTACTACTGATTTTTAAGGTTCACTTAATAATATTTAATTCAATCATATGAATTATTTGGATATTACCATACACAAGAGTGATGGTAGATTCAAATCTACAGTATCTAGGAAAGAAACATATTCAAATTCCTACCTATTTTTCACCAGTGCACATCCCTATAGCCATAAAAGACGTTTGGTTAAGGGGCAATGTGTTAGGGGGAGTTGGATATTCTCAGAAGAAGAGGATTTCCTGACTGAATGTCAGTTATTGGAGCAGATGTTTTCACAAAGAGGTTATCCATTAGAATTATTGAGGGATGTAAAACTAGAAGTGCCCCTAGGTAGGTTGGATAGGTTTGCACTGATACTCGTTCAAGAAGAAGGAAAGATGATTAAACCTAACAATAACAATGACACTAATGGGGCTTTTGAACAAGCATTTGTTATTAATTGCAGTGGAGATGCTGGGGTCATCATGAAAACTGTTGAGAAGGAATGGAACAGATTTGCTGCCATTTCTGATTTGGACATTTTGATACCCCATCAAAATTCGTTTTTAAGAAAGGTCCCAATATAAAGAATATTATAGAGAGAAAAAATGAGGCTGTTCACCCATTTGGACGTCGTAAGAAAGGTACTTATAAGTGTGGACACTGGTCCCAATGTCCCTATTTTTATAATGGTGACAAGGTGAAATTATTAATAAGAAACAGAACACTGATCAGTAAAGAATACGCTACATGTGAAATCAGAGGAATGATTTAATTAGTGTTATGTAAGGTATGCACTATGTGGGGAAAACAGAAAGGAAGCTCTGCAGAAGAATCTATGAACATCTATGTGAGATGAAGAATCACAATACTGGTAATGCCTTATATAGACATAGCACTATATGTCAGAATGCTACTCTTTCTTTTTTTGTATTAGAAGTGGTGGCGAACGATGTGTGAGGGGGCCAGTGGGAGCTTAATATTGCAAATAGGGAACTTTTTTTGCAGATTGCACTGGAAGCTCATAAGTTTCCTGCTATAAATGAAACTTCCCCCAGATTCCGCATGCAGGACTAGTGCAGGAGCTCCAGCAGGCAATATGTCTGCCGTGTGATCCGGGAATAACCTGTAGAGGTGTGCACGAGCGCTCCTGCACTAGTCCTGCACGGACTCAGCCCCTGTATGCAAATTACCCCATTTGCAGGAGAAATCCATGCAAATGAGGTGAATTTGCAATCCAGGAAGCTGGAAACCGGCCGTGCAGGACTAATGTAATCTGCAGAAATGTACTCCACCAGTACAGGAGTACATTTCTGCAAATTACAAAACGGAACCATGACAGCTCCAAGTAAAGGGTGGATATCATGTATAACGCATGCCAATGGCCAACTATAAGGCCATTGGCATGGAAAACACTTGCAAAAAAAAAAAAAAAAAAAACTACTTTTATTTTTCTTAGCCGATCTCGGCTGTTTAAGCGTAGGGCAGCAGCGCACAAATGGGGGAAAATAAGAAAAAATACCTTAAATAAGCATTCTAACCAAAATCACTATTCTGCCATTATATTCAATGGCAGGCAGAAGACAACATGGCCAGTGAATAGTGGTTGCTAAGGGAGGAGGCTCAGTGTGGGACATGTAACTATGCATTATCAGGCAATCCTATGCAAATGAGGAGAATGATAGTACATCCTAGATTTCCCCTGCATGCTAGGCAGCTCTCAACAAAGTAAGAGCAGGAATAGCTTGGTGCAAGCCTAGTAGTTAGCTGACATCATGGGTGGGTGTCAGACATACTGTAAGTGGATTGGAGCCCTGTGGCTTGGGTTTGCTCCTAGCCTAGCACAGCTAAGCAAGGGAGTGTGTCTGAGGTTGCCTAGCACTCTTTACATTGCTTAAGTGTGTGTGTGCACCATGCACCTGGTTTTAAAGGAAAAAAAATGTGAACCAGGAAATAGCAGCTTTGTGCACATTTGAGCACTATGTTTGCGCAATGCATCCCTGGGCTTAAACAGGAAGGCAATGGGAAGGGAAAACAGCAGTAGGAAGATAATCTAGGAGAACTAGCATAGCTGGCAGGTGAAATGTATCACAACCAGTCAATTACACAGGCAGCAGCCCAGCCCAGCCCAGAACAGTACTATAAACCATGCAAACAACTTTCCCTCTGGTTTTTCTCATACTCTATACCACCAGTGTATACAAGCGGGGAAGTTTTAACAAACAAAACAACAAAATGATAGGGGCTGCAATAGCTATCATACAACAACATGTGGAAGAGGCTGAGGGTGGTGAGGATGTAAATGCTGTCGACTAACCCACAGTGAGGAGACGGAGAAGAGTGTACAGACCCAGGGTAACCTACCAGGGGCTACATGAGCGGACATAGTGGAGTGCTATAGGGTGGACAGGGACCTCTTACAGCAAATTGTTGAGTTATGCCGGCCATGCCTGACACACAGAACTAACAGAGGGGAACCAATCCCAGTGGATACCAAGTTATGTGTAGACCTAAGAATACTAGCTACAGGTATCTTCCAAAGGCCAACTGGGGATATAATGGGGATCTCACAGGCATCAGCATCCAGGGTACTCCACCAGTTCCTGGATGTCATGTCAGCACATGCCGTTGAGCACGAATATTACCCCAACACCCATGAGGCATTGGCCAGCAATATGCAACTGTTCCACCAAATAGCAGAATACCCTGAGGTAGTGGGTGCTATGTACTGCATGCACATACGCATCAAAGCACCACCCAGTGAGTGGGGTAGGGTCTACATCAACCACAAGGGTGTCTCCTCCATCAGCTGCCAGGTCGTGTGCGGTGCCTAGGGCATAACAATCAATGTGTGTGCTGGCTACCCTGGAAGTTATCATGATTCCCACATCTGGCATCTAATGCAGCTGTACCAGAGATTTGCCAATGGAGACATCCCTTATGGTTACCTAGTGGGGGATGCTGGTTACACACTGGAGCCATGGCTGATGACACCCATCAGAAATGCACACACACCTGAACAAGAACTTCATAATGAGGCACATGCACAGACCAGAATTATAATAGAGCATATGTTTGGGATGCTGAAGTCACAGTTCCAGTTCCTGGATGCATCCAGTGGAGCCTTGCAGTACTCACCAGCTGCATGTACCCAAATTGTCATCGTATGTGCCATGCAACACAATATAATCCTGCGGAAACAGCTTCCGCAGGAACAGCATGGGACAGGGCCACACAGCCCCCACCATTGCCAAGGCCTGCACAGGCACAGAGTGGCTCATAGAAGGAACAACCTGAGCCTGCCCCAGTAGGCAGAAGGAGGCATGCCCAGTATGCCCTGGCCTTGGCAAAGAGGCAATGCATAGCACATACACTGACACAGGAGTGACCCAAGGAATGACACCTCTCTCTGCCTCGCACATACAGTAAAAGGGATGCCAAATATGACACTACTTGTGCTCAACCATGTGTAGGGAGTGTACTATGTGCATCTGACATAGGCAGCCCTGCAGCACCACCCTCAATACTGGGACACCCACAAGGTAAGTCACTCAACCTACCAATTGTCGAATGGAGTAGAATGTGTTGTTACCTGTATCTATGGTATGGATGTGAGCACGCAAGGGAATCAGGTGGCTGAATGGTATGCCAGCAGATAGTAGACACCTATAGTGGTAAACTTTCAAGACCAGAAAAACAAACTAGCGAAAACCACCGCTAATTCAAAAGCCAAGAACTCAACTCAGGCCAGTCCAAACGTAAAAAACATGAAAAACAACAAATTTTATTAAGCCACTGTAAAAGCTTTTCATTAGTACCTTGCACTAACTTCTTCAGACAAGCAAAACATTCACACCATTACAAGTGAGTTTAAATACCAGCATTGAAACACATAACCATGCCCCTTGCTCTCCCTTTAGCTCCTTAATGGTACAGATCACAGCTAACTAAGGTGCATTTGCAATTCTCTATTAACATAATAAAAAATTCATACACCGAGAATGTAATAATAGCAGGTTTTGAAACTGAAAGAAAAAAGCCCAATGTTTTGATTATTAAACTGTATAAAGTAGATAAATATGTAAAATATATAAAATAACATAAAAATAACGATGTTCAACCTACAGCATAAATACTAATAATGGAAGCGCAACGCTTCCTAATCAAAAATTACCTATGCATAGATTGTATCTTGCCTGCTTTCAAGTAAAATAACTAATATAATTAAATATAATGAAATTAATGCATACTGTCCTAAGCATCTAAGTAACTAGAACAGCTACCCAAGAAAAATAATATAATATTAATCATATCTCACTAAATAATAAAAATAATAATATAGAAATATAAAATATGACATGTAACATATAATATAACATAAATTTAGGCTACTCAGTATAGGTTTAATACTGTCATTAAATAAAACAGGTCTAAAAGTTAGCATATCTAGACCTAAAATTACTAAATAATAAAATATGAATCAATAATATATATTGTAAAATAATGATCATGATGTATAATCATAACAATAACTGATAACTATTAACCCTCCACCACTGTCGACTAATAAAGAGTTGTGAAACCATTAATTTGTCGACTCTCGTTTTTCATTTTTTTACTCTTATTTTAAAAAATTGTGAGGATAAACAGCTCATCACCTCTTCAAACATTTAAGTTTTAAAAAACAACTAATAGATAATGAGCTGTTAAGACCAGGGGGGGCGATATGCTTCCAATCTTAATTGCCAAAGAAGCTCTTTACATTCTAATCTATATGTCTCAGGTCCATAAGAATTGGTATTATACAGTTGATCTACAACCATAAATGTAAACTCATGGTTTGGGTTGTTCTGAATGTGCATAGCCAAAGCATTGTCCATTTTCATTCTTCTTATGGTACATTCTTTCCTGGAGTTTTCTCTCAGTCTTGCCAATGTAAAAACTGGGGCATGATGAACATTGAGCAAGGTATACCACTTGGGTACTGGAACAAGTGAAACATCCCCTGATGAGGAATTTCCTGTTCTTAACTGTAAAGGCTGTACCTGCCTGGACAAATCTGCAATACTTGCACATATTACATTTATACATCCCTGATCTTTTGTGTTACTAAATTTCGTGTAGATTCCAGAATATTTTTGATGTTAGGGCCCCTTCTATATGTTATCAATGGGGCTTTATCAAAAATTGGACCTCCAAGTAACTCAGGGGATAGTAATTGCCAGTTCCTCTTAATTATAGTAACTATGTCATTGGCATCTGTATTAAAAGTTAAAATAAAATTGGACCTAGACATGTTTCCCTGAAAATCAGGGCATACAGGTGATTGTGAATGACTCAATTCAGGAACAACATAACTCAAGAAAGAAGAAAAATAGCCATTAGCTCTCTTGGTCTTAACTTCAAAACACAACTCATCAATCAAGGTTTCTGGATAACCTTAATCCAGAAATAAATTGGCTATGAAATCACACTCTTCCAAAAATTCACTATCCCTTGACACCATCCTAGCTGCTCTTACAAGTTGTCCTTTGACTATAGCCTTTTTCTGCTTAAGCGGATGGTCACTATCATAATGTAGATAAGAATTAGAGAAAGTTGATTTCTGATGGATTCTGGCTCCAAACTGACCTAGACTTCTCTCTTTATAAAGTTCCACATCCAAATAGGATATCTTCTCCATGTCTATTGTACAAGTAAATTTCAAAAAGTCAGACGAATTATTGAGCCGATCACTAGGTCTAGGGCTTCTTCCAGTGAGCCATTAAACAAGATAAAAATGTCGTCCAAGAATCTTATATACAGAATGACTTTCTCTTGAATAATATTATTGGGAAAGGCAAACGTTCTTTCCCAATGAGTCATGACCAAATTAGCTACACTGGCGCCACACGGAGACCCCATAGGCACACCAGTCAACTGAATGAACCATCTGTTATTGAATGTGAAATAGTTACATGTCAAAATAATATTCAACAATTCACTCACCATAGATATCTCTTTGGGTGGAGTTTGGTAATAAATCATCTCCAATTGAATCCATTCAAGTGCTACCTCATGGGGAATTGAAGAATATAAATCAATGACGTCAATGGTCAGAAAATAGGCATTTCCTTCAAAGGTAGCTAGTCCAACTTTTTCCAAAAAGGACCAAGAATCTCTGGCTATGTGTGGCACCTGCGATACATATTGTTTGAGGATGGTGTCTACTGCCTTCACTGCTGCATAGGTAATACTACCCCTCGCATTCACTAATTGGCACATAGGGGGATCACCAATACTTTTATGAATCTAAGGACTCCCAAATAATGCTGGAATGTGTGGTGAGGGTACTGAAATAAAATTGTAAATGTCCATATCCATAGACCCACTAATGAACATGTCTTCAAAGTATGACCGCACACGGTTCATACTAATATTCAATTCATTCTTAGATACTTCTCTATAAGTCTCTGTAGAAAGTATTGCTAAAAGTCTATCTATATATTCATCCTGTTCCATAGCTACTAATCCACCTCCTTTGTCAGGTTTCATTATTCTGATAGAAGAAGAACTGAGAGCTTCCAATGAGTTCAATTCAATCTTGGAAATGTTGAAGTGGGTCTGTCATTTACACTTAAGTAAATTCCTAATGTCCACATCACACATGTGTTCAAACACTCCCAAGCAAGGGGCCAAAGGTGGATTATATGTACTTGGAATGTGATACATAGGCCTTGGTTGGACCGTCTCTCCCAATAAAAGGGCCAAGTTCAACTTTCTCACAAAAAGTTTGAGGTCTAAAATTGATTTATCAACACTAGCATGTCTAGAGGGTATAAAAGTTAAGCCCTTGGCTAAAATGTCAGCAAGGGGTTGGGAGAAAACAAAATTTGAATAATTATATATTTTGAAGTCCTTCCCGGTGTTATATATCACTTCAAAGGGTTTATTTGATCGGGTATTAGAAAATCTAACATCTTCCATCAGTTCTTCCTCGATTTGTATTTGTTTCTCGTCATTCTGCTCGATGTTTGTTGAGTAGATGAGGCTTGTGTTTGAAAATTTACCCCGACCAATTCTGTATCAAATTGACTTGGATTATCAATATTATCTCCCTGCTCCCCTGCTCCATCCACTCCTTCTAGACTCAGTCTCTCTTGACTGGCCCCCTTGTTCTGCTCCATAACTGAGGTTATATTGCCCTCTCCACAGGGCCTCACTGGATGTTTCGGTAGATTAGGGTTAATTTTCAGAAAATTACCCTGAGACTAAGGGGGTTTTGGATATGCTACACCATCCTTATAAGCATTAATGTCTCTTTGTAATTTTTTGACTTTTGTTGAGGTAATCTTTGTTATATAGTGGTCAATACTAGTATATGACCTTTCATGTTCAAATCTATACCTTGGGAAACAAACATCAGTTTTTATCTCTTCATCTAAAATGGATAATTCCTTATTCAACTCATTAATAGTCTCTTGATAATGTACACTGATTAGGTTTAACAACTCATTCCCATGTTTATCAAACAGGGCTATCAAATCCTGGTGGAATTTAGAACCTTCCTCTAGCCCTGTTGGGTATTGCCAGGATCGGAGGCCTTTAGGGATTATGTGTGCTTGCCTACATTCATTGAAATATGCCACCTCAAGTTGTAATTTTCTACTTTTAAGTAGTTTTTGATCAAATACATGTAATTTAGTAGGCAGACTCACATTCTCGTGTTCAATAACTTCATTACTAGCTCGGTCGTTTTCGAATCCAAAATGGAACAACCTATTAAGCCATTCATTTAAATTAAAATTCACATACCTTCCCTTTTAGCCATCCGAGATGTTGTTCTGTTGTTGTGCTAAACCAAGTGCACCTGGGGGGCTCATACAGCCACTTACTAAATTCTTCATATTCCCTTCTCATTCTTGCGTCAACAAATGAGTTGTAAGGTTAGGTAGAACCTCTGATTCATTAATAATTCCGTTAGGTGAAGTCAAACCCAAAGATCCAGTTAAAGGCATCCGCAAGAGCATGTTTGTGAAGTATTAAGTCCATTTAATAATGAAGTACTCTGCGAAAGACATTCCACACGTTGCATTAAGTTTTCCACTTTCTCGGTGAGAAGGTTGATTAAAATAGTTAAATCTCCTGGCTCTGGCATAGTCCCTGCTGGTGATGAAGCGGTGGACAGAAAAACACCAAGAAATAAACTTTCAAGACTGGAAAAACAAACTAGCGAAAACCACCGCTTTTTCAAAAGCCAAGAACTCAACTCAGGCCAGTCCAAACGTAAAAAACATGAAAAACAACAAATTTTATTAAGCCACTGTGAAAGCTTTTCCTTAGTACCTTGCACTAACTTCTTCAGACAAGCAAAACATTCACACCATTACAAGCGAGTTTAAATACCAGCATTGAAACACTTAACCACGCCCCTTGCTCTCCCTTTAGCTCCTTAAAGGTACGGATCACAGCTAACTAAGGTGCATTTGCAATTCTCTGTTAACATAAAAAATTCATACACCAAGACTGTAATAATAGCAGGTTTTGAAACTGAAAGAAAAAAGCCCAATATTTTGATTATTAAACTGTATAAAGTAGATAAATATGAAAAATATATAAAATAACATAAAAATAACGATGTTCAACCTACAGCATAAATACTAATAATGGAAGCACAACGCTTCCTAATCAAAAATTACCTAGGCATAGATTGTATCTTGCCTGCTTTCAAGTAAAATAACTAATATAATTAAATATAATGAAATTAATGCATACTGTCCTAAGCATCTAAGTAACTAGAACAGCTACCCAAGAAAAATAATATAATATTAATCATATCTCACTAAATAATAAAAATAATAATATAGAAATATAAAATATGACATGTAACATATAATATAACATAAATTTAGGCTACTCAGTATAGGTTTAATACTGTCATTAAATAAAACAGGTCTAAAAGTTAGCATATCTAGACCTAAAATTACTAAATAATAAAATATGAATCAATAATATATATTGTAAAATAATGATCATGATGTATAATCATAACAATAACTGATAACTATTAACCCTCCACCACTGTCGACTAATAAAGAGTTGTGAAACCATTAATTTGTCGACTCTCGTTTTTCATTTTTTGACTCTTATTTTAAAAAATTGTGAGGATAAACAGCTCGTCACCTCTTCAAACATTTAAGTTTTAAAAAACAACTAATAGATAATGAGCTGTTAAGACCAGGGGGGGTGATATGCTTCCAATCTTAATTGCCAAAGAAGCTCTTTACATTCTAATCTATATGTCTCAGGTCCATAAGAATTGGTATTATACAGCTGATCTACAACCATAAATGTAAACTCATGGTTTGGGTTGTTCTGAATGTGCATAGCCAAAGCATTGTCCATTTTCATTCTTCTTATGGTACATTCTTTCCTGGAGTTTTCTCTCAGTCTTGCCAATGTAAAAACTGGGGCATGATGAACATTGAGCAAGGTATACCACTTGGGTACTGGAACAAGTGAAACGTCCCCTGATGAGGAATTTCCTGTTCTTAACTGTAAAGGCTGTAAATGCCTGGACAAATCTGCAATACTTGCACATATTAAATTTATACATCCCTGATCTTGGTGTTACTAAATTTCATGTAGATTCCAGAATATTTTTGATGTTAGGGCCCCTTCTATATGTTATCAATGGGGCTTTATCAAAAATTGGACCTCCAAGTAACTCAGGGGATAGTAATTGCCAGTTCCTCTTAATTATAGTAACTATGTCATTGGCATCTGTATTAAAAGTTAAAATAAAATTGGACCTAGACATGTTTCCCTGAAAATCAGGGCATACAGGTGATTGTGAATGACTCAATTCAGGAACAACATAACTCAAGATAGAAGAAAAATAGCCATTAGCTCTCTTGGTCTTAACTTCAAAACACAACTCATCAATCAAGGTTTCTGGATAACCTTAATCCAGAAATAAATTGGCTATGAAATCACACTCTTCCAAAAATTCACTATACCTTGACACCATCCTAGCTGCTCTTACAAGTTGTCCTTTGACTATAGCCTTTTTCTGGTTAAGCGGATGGTCACTATCATAATGTAGATAAGAATTAGAGAAAGTTGATTTCCGATGGATTCTGGCTCCAAACTGACCTAGACTTCTGTCTTTATAAAGTTCCACATCCAAATAGGATATCTTCTCCATGTCTATTGTACAAGTAAATTTCAAAAAGTCAGACGAATTATTGAGCCGATCACTAGGTCTTGGGCTTCTTCCAGTGAGCCATTAAACAAGATAAAAATGTCGTCCAAGAATCTTATATACAGAATGACTTTCTCTTGAATAATATTATTGGGAAAGGCAAACGTTCTTTCCCAATGAGTCATGACCAAATTAGCTACACTGGCGCCACACGGAGACCCCATAGGCACACCAATCAACTGATGGAACCATCTGTTATTGAATGTGAAATAGTTACATGTCAAAATAATATTCAACAATTCACTCACCATAGATATCTCTTTGGGTGGAGTTTGGTAATAAATCATCTCCAATTGAATCCATTCAAGTGCTACCTCATGGGGAATTGAAGAATATAAATCAATGACGTCAATGGTCAGAAAATAGGCATTTCCTTCAAAGGTAGCTAGTCCAACTTTTTCCAAAAAGGACCAAGAATCTCTGGCTATGTGTGGCACCTGCGATACATATTGTTTGAGGATGGTGTCTACTGCCTTCACTGCTGCATAGGTAATACTACCCCTCGCGTTCACTAATTGGCGCATAGGGGGATCACCAATACTTTTATGAATCTAAGGACTCCCAAATAATGCTGGAATGTGTGGTGAGGGTACTGAAATAAAATTGTAAATGTCCATATCCATAGACCCACTAATGAACATGTCTTCAAAGTATGACCGCACACGGTTCATACTAATATTCAATTCATTCTTAGATACTTCTCTATAAGTCTCTGTAGAAAGTATCGCTAAAAGTCTATCTATATATTCATCCTGTTCCATAGCTACTAATCCACCTCCTTTGTCAGGTTTCATTATTCTGATAGAAGAACTGAGAGCTTCCAATGAGTTCAATTCAATCTTGGAAATGTTGAAGTGGGTCTGTCATTTACACTTAAGTAAATTCCTAATGTCCACATCACACATGTGTTCAAACACTCCCAAGCAAGGGGCCAAAGGTGGATTATATGTACTTGGAATGTGATACATAGGCCTTGGTTGGACCGTCTCTCCCAATAAAAGGGCCAAGTTCAACTTTCTCACAAAAAGTTTGAGGTCTAAAATTGATTTATCAACACTAGCATGTCTAGAGGGTATAAAAGTTAAGCCCTTGGCTAAAATGTCAGCAAGGGGTTGGGAGAAAACAAAATTTGAATAATTATATATTTTGAAGTCCTTCCCGGTGTTATATATCACTTCAAAGGGTTTATTTGATCGGGTATTAGAAAATCTAACATCTTCCATCAGTTCTTCCTCGATTTGTATTTGTTTCTCGTCATTCTGCTCGATGTTTGTTGAGTAGACGAGGCTTTTGTTTGAAAATTTACCCCGACCAATTCTGTATCAAATTGACTTGGATTATCAATATTATCTCCCTGCTCCCCTGCTCCATCCACTCCTTCTAGACTCAGTCTCTCTTGATTGGCCCCCTTGTTCTGCTCCATAACTGATGTTATATCGCCCTCTCCACAGGGCCTCACTGGATGTTTCGGTAGATTAGGGTTAATTTTCAGAAAATTACCCTGAGACTAAGGGGGTTTTGGATATGCTACACCATCCTTATAAGCATTAATGTCTCTTTGTAATTTTTTGACTTTTGTTGAGGTAATCTTTGTTATGTAGTGGTCAATACTAGTATATGACCTTTCATATTCAAATCTATACCTTGGGAAACAAACATCAGTTTTTATCTCTTCATCTAAAATGGATAATTCCTTAATCAACTCATTAATAGTCTCTTGATAATGTACACTGATTAGGTTTAACAACTCATTCCCATGTTTATCAAACAGGGCTATCAAATCCTGGTGGAATTTAGAACCTTCCTCTAGCCCTGTTGGGTATTGCCAGGATCGGAGGCCTTTAGGGATTATGTGTGCTTGCCTACATTCATTGAAATATGCCACCTCAAGTTGTAATTTTCTACTTTTAAGTAGTTTTTGATCAAATACATGTAATTTAGTAGGCAGACTCACATTCTCGTGTTCAATAACTTCATTACTAGCTCAGTCGTTTTCGAATCCAAAATGGAACAACCTATTAAGCCATTCATTTAAATTAAAATTCACATACCTTCCCTTTTGGCCATCCGAGATGTTGTTCTGTTGTTGTGCTAAACCAAGTGCACCTGGGGGGCTCATACAGCCACTTACTAAATTCTTCATATTCTCTTCTCATTCTTGCGTCAACAAATGAGTTGTAAGGTTGGGTAGAACCTCTGATTCATTAATAATTCCGTTAGGTGAAGTCAAACCCAAAGATCCAGTTAAAGGCATCTGCAAGAGCATGTTTGTGAAGTATTAAGTCCATTTAATAATGAAGTACTCTGCGAAAGACATTCCACACGTTGCGTTAAGTTTTCCACTTTCTCGGTGAGAAGGTTGATTAAAATAGTTAAATCTCCTGGCTCTGGCATAGTCCCTGCTGGTGATGAAGCGGTGGACAGAAAAACACCAAGAAATAAACTTTCAAGACTGGAAAAACAAACTAGCGAAAACCACCGCTTTTTCAAAAGCCAAGAACTCGACTCAGGCCAGTCCAAACGTAAAAAACATGAAAAACAACAAATTTTATTAAGCCACTGTGAAAGCTTTTCCTTAGTACCTTGCACTAACTTCTTCAGACAAGCAAAACATTCACACCATTACAAGCGAGTTTAAATACCAGCATTGAAACACTTAACCACGCCCCTTGCTCTCCCTTTAGCTCCTTAAAGGTACGGATCACAGCTAACTAAGGTGCATTTGCAATTCTCTGTTAACATAATAAAAAATTCATACACCGAGACTGTAATAATAGCAGGTTTTGAAACTGAAAGAAAAAAGCCCAATATTTTGATTATTAAACTGTATAAAGTAGATAAATATGTAAAATATATAAAATAACATAAAAATAACGATGTTCAACCTACAGCATAAATACTATTAATGGAAGCGCGACGCTTCCTAATCAAAAATTACCTATGCATACATTGTATCGTGCCTGCTTTCAAGTAAAATAATTAATATAATGAATATAATAAATATAATGAAATTAATGCATACTGTCCTAAGCATCTAAGTAACTAGAACAGCTACCCAAGAAAAATAATATAATATTAATCATATCTCACTAAATAATAAAAACAATAATATAGAAATATATAATATGACATGTAACATATAATATAACATAAATTTAGGCTACTCAGTATAGGTTTAATACTGTCATTAAATAAAACAGGTCTAAAAGTTAGCGTATCTAGACCTAAAATTACTAAATAATAAAATATGAATCAATAATATATATTGTAAAATAATGATCATGATGTATAATCATAACAATAACTGATAACTATTAACCCTCCACCACTGTCGACTAATAAAGAGTTATGAAACCATTAATTTGTCGACTCTCATTTTTCATTTTTTGACTCTCACTTTAAAAAAAATTTGTGAGGATAAACAGCTCGTCACCTCTTCAAACTTTTAAGTTTAAAAAAACAACTAATAGATAACGAGCTGTTAAGACCAGGGGGGCAATATGCTTCCAATCTTAATTGCCAAAGAAGCTCTTTACATTCTAATCTATATGTCTCAGGTCCATAAGAATTGGTATTATACAGCTGATCTATAACCATAAATGTAAACTCATGGTTTAGGGAGAGCAAGGGGCCTGGTTAAGTGTTTCAATGCTGGTATTTAAACTCACTTGTAATGGTGTGAATGTTTTGCTTGTCTGAAGAAGTTAGTGCAAGGTACTAACGAAAAGCTTTTACAGTGGCTTAATAAAATTTGTTGTTTTTCATGTTTTTTACGTTTGGACTGGCCTGAGTCGAGTTCTTGGCTTTTGAATTAGTGGTGGTTTTTGCTAGACACCTATAGTGGCACCATGAGATCTGTAACAAATACTGTTGTCACCACAGTAGCCATTACTACACAGGGCGACAAAACCCACTGCAGGAAATGTGCTGGACCACATGCATGTCCATATGACTCACACATGCCAGTCAGTGAGGTTCACATATCCAACAACAGTCTCAGCCAGCAGGACAGGTGTAGACAAACACAAACAAAGGCTGTGCTATGGCCTCTGAATGATGCCTATGTGTATCCTCCCCACCAGGCCTACAAAGCCAGACTACAGCAGGTCAGGCAGTGAGATGTTAGGTCTGAAGGGTAGGACGTCGGAAACTAATATGTAGGTCAATCAAAGCTAAGACCTGATAGGTTAGAATACAGAATGAAATGGAGTACCTGACATACCAGTACAGTCATAGCAAATGCGTACAAGTGTCAGGTGTGCCCCCCATCCTATGTAAGAATGTAGAAACAGTCAGGTGTGCCCCCCAATCCTGTCTAGAAATGTAGCAACAGTCAGGTGTGCCCCCAAAATCCTGTGCAGAAATGTAGAAACAGTCAGGTGTGCCCCCTAGTCCTGTGTAGAATTGTAGAAACAGTCAGGTGTGCCCCCTAATCCTGTGAAGAAATGTATAAATAGTCAGGTGTGACCCCCCCAATCCTGCGTAGAAATGTAGAAACAGTCAAGTGTGCCCCCCCATCCTGTGTAGAAATGTAGTAACAGTCAGGTGTACCCCCTCCCAACCACTGTGTAGAAATGTAGAAACAGACAGGTGTGCCCCCTCCCCCAATCCTGCATAGAAATGTAGTAACAGTCAGGTGTGTCCCCTCCCCCAATTCTGTGTAGGAATGTAGAAACAGTCAGGTGTGCTCCCCCAAAACTGAACTTAGAAATGTAGTAACAGTCAGGTGTACCCCCTCAAACCTATTTAGAAATGTAGTAATGGTCTGGTATGCCCCCCCCAATCCGATGTACACACATCATAACAGTCAGGTGTGCCCTCCCACAACCATATGTAGAAATGTAGTAACATGTATGTGTAGGTATAATAACAGTGGAGCACAGATGCTCAGAGGTGGCCAAGGTAGCAGGATAGTTTGTAGCACTTGCACAATATGCAGGTATGTGTGTGTTAGGTTGGTGTGTGTTTCATATTGTGTGAGAGTGGTCAGTATGTATGCATGTTGAGGTTTGACCTGGTGGCCATTGCCCACTACTGCTGATGACAGGGACAAGTGTTCACAACTGCAGTGCCAAAGACAATTCCCACCAGTATAACACATGCTAGCAGTAAGCCATTGTAAATGTATGATGGTAATATGTGTCACCATCTGAAAGACTGACATGGCATGGCTGTTGGGCTGGATATACAAGCAGTACACAGGAGAAAGTACCCCAGACATACAGTATATATTGTGTCACTGTGAAATGGAGACATCCTTGGAATTGTACATACAGGTATGCATCGCATTATCTGGTCCTGTAGTAGGGGATACCAGTGTTGTCTGCCAGAACATGTGCAGATCACAAAGGAGGTAGGACTGATGTATTGGGAAACAGCTGATGTACCTGCACATGCCAGCATAACTGGAATGCCCCAAGCATATCTGTGTGTCAGATGTAAGTAGTGTCCATAGCACACATGCACCCAGCTCACACAAACACCACCCACAAGTACCTCTGTGATCGTATTCCTGCTGTGGGGAATGGGTACAATATAACCCCACCTGTATATGGCAATAGCGAAGGAATGCAGCATGCAGTGCAGGTGTCCCATGCAGATGTGTCCCTCGCCGTAGGTAGCACCCTGCCAGCATCCACACCACCTGGTCAAGACTGATAGAAGGTACTGGCATGAACACCTAGCACACCTACCCTGTTATCCCAGGGGAATATACTGTATGGCAGTCTAAGACTGCAGAACTGACAGAATACAATGGCCTGCCACATCTGGCCTGCAGCCACACCTAATGGCCCACAGGCCTCTGCTAAAGGCATGTGTCTCACATGTACTGCCAACGCATGTTATGTCATGGACATCCAAATGACAACATAAGACACTCCACATAAGCCATATGCAAGGCCATGTGGACAAACCACAGTAACATGTGCACTATGTTCCACTGCATGAACTGTGGACCAACACCAACACACAGCTGTGATGGGGGTGATAACCTTAGGGAAAGTATCAGAGAATGTATGCATAATGTATAGAAGAAGATAAAATAACAGATGTGGGGTGGGAGCATGGGCAGCATGGAATGTGCAAGGTCCGACACAAAGCTGTGTGTGCACACACTACCCCTGGCTGCAAACACACAAATGGGTGGCTACATACCTGCCCATACACCACAATAGGGGTAATGTCCTGACTCATGGCCCCTGCATCTGGGTAACCTGTGCGAATCTGTACAGCTGTGAGGTATTGCTCCAGCAAGATTAGGCCATACTGTCATGTCGATGGATGTACACATATGGGATCTCTGCCAGCACTGTACCAAAGTGCTGAACTGGATACACAGACCCAGCAGCAAGTGTCTACACCTCCCCCTCCAGAATGGCATAACTTACCATGAATATGTAGGCGTCTGCCCACAATGCTAGAGACAGCTGCAGTCACCCTTGTCCCCTAAGACATCACTGTGAGCAAAAATGTCCACCTGACAGTACATGAGGACAGAAAACATCACATTGTATAACAGTACACATCTGAATATCTATGCTAACAGCAATACCATGCAGCTGAAGCAGCACAGACACAATCACCTACAGTACACACTATCCCCTGCAGTTTGTCCCCATATTGCCAAATGATCGTTGGATACCCTGCAGAAACAGTTTGCTACCTCTATGTGTACAACACAAAGGTCTGCACTGGAGTACAAACTACCTGGAATTGATCCACACATTCAATACAGAAGGGCATACTGGGCATGCTCACACACTTAGAGAAATGAAGGCAATGTCAGACAACAACATACTGAACGGTCATACTAGGCATGCTCACACACTTAAACAAATGAAGCCCATGTCTGCAAACAACAGTGGACCATACATATCTAGCAGTTGCAGATGTTAGTGCATACACTCCTCAGTATGCACCAGTCATGCTTTGCACACACAGTGGATAGGAATACAGACATATATCCAAGGACAACACACTATAATAAGCCAAAAGGAGCCATCCATTATGAGGACTGTCCCACCCGGCACACAGCCAAATGGCTACAACCACATGAGGTGTAAATGTCACTCACTGTAGATATTAGCCACCGGTATCCATCAGCATTATGGACTATGTGATGCAAGTGCTAGCTGGGCAACATGACTGTGCAAGGAAGTAGTCATCTAGCAGCTGTATGCACATACCTGTGGAATATAACCTTGTGTGTGCCCGCATGTGGTGTGTCAACCTCTAGATGAATGGGTTATGGCCCATGCACACACACTGCCCTCCCCATACCCCTACTATGACAAGCCTGCTGAGGTCATCCACTTTGAATTACACCTTTGGGAAAGGTGTAGCATAGTAATCTCTGTGGTGCGTTCTATAACTGTGTACTACTGTAGTGTGATAAACTAGTTAGGTAGGAGTTCTAATCTCAGACATGGCAACTGTGTGTGTCTGTGTAGAGAGCAATGCTTTTTAGGCTAGTCACACTCACTACAATTCAAATGCCCTACTTTGGCAAGGCTGTTGATGTCATTCACTGTGAAATACACTTTTGGGAAAGGTATAGCCCAGTAATCTGCATGATGTGTACTATGACTGCGTACTGCTGTAGTGTGATAAACTAGTTAGGTAGAAGTTCTAATCCCAGACAGCAACTGTGTGTGTGTGTGTGTGTGTGTGTGTGTGTGTGTGTGTGTGTGTGTGTGTGTGTGTGTGTGTGTGTGTGTCTGTCTGTGTAGAAAGCAATGCTTTTTAGCCTAGTCACACTCAATATAATTCAAATGCCCTACATTGGCAAGGCTGCTGATGTCATTCACTGTGAAATACACCTTTGGGAAAGATGTAGCCCAGTAATCTTTGTGGTGCATCCCATAAGTGCGTATCGCTGTAGTGTGATAATCTAGTTATTTAGGAGTTCTAGTCCCAGACATAGCAGCTGTGTGTGTGTGTGTGTGTGTGTGTGTGTGTGTGTGTGTGTGTGTGTGTGTGTGTGTGTATGTGTGTGTGTTTGTTTGTCTGTCTCTGTCTGTGTAGAGAGCAAAGCTTTTTAGGCCACTCACACTCACTACAAATCAAATGTCCTACTTTGGCAAGCCTGCTGAGTTCATTCACTGTGAAATACACCTTTGGGAAAAGTGCAGCCCAATAATCTCTGTGGCGCTTCCCATAACTGCATACTGCTGTAGTGTGATAAACTAGTTAGGGTGGAGTTCTAATCCAAGACATCACAACTGTGTGTGTGTGTCCCTGTCTGTGTAAAGAGCAATACTTTTTAGAATTGTCACACTCATTACAATTCAAATGCCCTACTTTGCCAAGGCTGATGATGTCATTAACTGTAAAATACACCTTTGGGAAAGATGTAGCCCAGTAATTACCATGGCACGTCCCATAACTGCATACCGGTGTAATGTGATAAGCTTGTTAGGTAGGAGTTCTAATCCCAGAGATGGCAACTGTAACTGTGTGTGTGTGTGTGTGTCTGTGTAGAGAAAGATGCTTTTTAGGCTACTCACGCTCACTACAATTCAAATGCCCTACTTTGGCAATCCTGCTGATGTCAATCACTGTGAAATACACCTTTGGGAAAGATATAGCTCAGTAATCTCCATGGCGTGTCATATAACAGTGTAATGCTGTAGTGGAATATTGACCTCTGGTAGGGGTTCTATTCCCACACATGGCAGGTGTGGATTTTTGTGTGTGTGTGTGTGTGTTTCTATGTCTGTGTAGGTAGCAATGCTTTTTAGGCTAGTCACACTCACAACAATTCAAATGCCCTACTTTGACAAGCCTGTTGATGTCATTTGCTGTGAAATACACCTTTGGGGAAGGCATACTCCAGTAATCTCTGTGGCGTGTCCTATAACAGTGTAATGCTGTAGTGTGATATAGAACTCTGGTAGGGGTTCTATTCCTACACATGGCAGTTTTGGATGTATTTGTGTGTGTTTCTATGTCTGTTTAGGGAGCAATGCTTTTTAGGCTAGTCACACTCACTACAATTCAAATGCCCTACTTTGGCAATCCTGATGATGTCTTTCAGTGTGAAATACACCTTTGGGGAAGGAATACTCCAGTAATCTCTGTGGTACATCCTATAACTGAGTAGTGCTGTAGTGTAATAAACTAGTTAGGTAGGAGTTCTAATCCCAGGCAAGGCAGGTGTGTGTGTGTGCCTGTATTTGTCATTCATATCCTGTGTGGAGGTGGCTGTGAGTGTGTAACAACTGTACTCATTGTGGAATGAGTTTGGCAAATTTCTTATATGGTGGCCCTATTATATGTCACAATGTCCACTGTACAGGGATAACAGATGTGAAGTAGTTGAGAGGCTGGGGTGCAAATCCATACCCCTACATGTGATATCAAGGCAAGACGAACAAAGTTAGCAACCCATGTATTACCCAGAGAACACTCTCAACCCATGTCTCATACACACACACACACACACACACACACACACACACACACACACACGCACACGCACACACACTTAACTAGGCAACAACTGCTATGTTGGTAGTACCCTGTATATTGCCCACTGATAGTAACCATGGTGTGATTGCAGTGGGCTACAGATGGCATGGCACCCTGTCCATCAGTCCAATAGGCATGTACATGCAGACAGTGCACCTTCCCTATGTTCTCCACTGGACATCTACAACACCTGTGGTGCCATCAAATGTGACCCACAATGGACATACCATGCCTGAAACACATGCCCTGTATGGACAGATGCCACTGACTCCAAGGAATACCTGTATCATGCTATCAATGTAGGTGCAGGGTCAACCTGCTATCCATTAACAGTTCCTGCCACATGAGGCAAAGACTGGCACATCTGATGATAACAATCTGTGTACACAACATGGGTCAGACACCCTAGGTGCAGTTCCACATGTCATTGTACATGCATGTGTCAGGTGTGCACATCCCAGACACCATCCATGCCATGGACTAAGGAACACATACATGGCAAGCAATGCACAGCAATAGCCACACACAATAGTTACCCCGGTGATGGGATGGTGAATACAATACCCACCTGTGTTGGCCAATCCAAACACTACACCCCTGAGCCACACTGCAGACCATTGTCATGTGGCCTGATGCCAAGGTATACCCATCACTTGGCCTTGTATAGCCATCTGGAAGAGTCGACCTCTACACACCCATGAAGCAATGCACCCATGCATGTCAGTACTGGCACCTTGTGACTGTGTGTGTGGTGTATAATGCCTATGACCACATTCACACTCACTACAACCTCCATTGGCATACTGAGGCATGCTGTCTGATGTCAGACACCTCCACATACCCTTTGCCCATATAACCTCCATATAACCCCTGTGGTGCATGTGATACCTGCACAGTACTGTGTTGTGGCAATTTAACTAGAGATGAGTTATATTATTGACCCTGCCAAGTGTGTAAATGTGTGTGGGTCCTTGTCAGAGTGTGGCTGTGTTGACGCTGACACCTGTTCATGTGGACAGGCATGTGTACTACACCTACTGTAATAGCTACCATATCACTGTTGCAGATGTCACTCACCATCACATATATGTTTGGAGGGCTCCTCAACATGTAACCCATGTGGCGCATGCATAGACATGTGATAGCAATACATAGTCAGTCAGGGGTTTGATACCCTGTGCTGACAGGTATGTGACACAAGTTTTACTCTCCCACCCCTCCTTGACTTATCTTTGCCTCTGTCTGCCTCTCTCATTCTTTCTCTGGTGGATGTCAAGACTTACACCTGCTTTGCGTAGGTAGCAGCATGTATATTGTAAGTGATACTCATGATCAGCTGATGGCTTCTGCATGAATTGCAGCTCTCCTATAGCTGATTGAATGTGAAACAGCTGTGGTAACATTCCCATAGCCAATTGCATGGAAACACACTCCAATATCTGGGAACATCATGTTGGTGTTGGGCCTTTTCATTCACTGTGAGCAGTAACTAGATATGTTGTTTGGCAAAGAGCATCACAGATGGATTGGGGATTTACCTCTAACAACATACACTTTGGAAACAGGCCAACACACAGGAGGGGGATGTGCCTGACTTGACTACAGACTGTAAGTGCTGCTATACTGCATTTGGAGTAATCTTGGTTTAACAGGGTGTGTGTGGATATGGCTGTCCTTCTATATAACATGTTTTAATACCTGTCATGTCAGTGCTATGTTTATGAGGAAACCCTCATCTGTAGGGTCATCAGCAAACTGGCAGTGTGAGGTGCCTTTTGTTTCTTGTGTTACCCACAGAGCACCTATCTGTGAACTGCAGAAGGTAATGTGAGAATTGCAGTCAGTAGATGGTGACAGCTGTGAGAGTTACTGACTTCATATCCCTCATAGGACATATGTTGCAACAAACCCTGTTACAACAGTAAATGTATGAGGTCATCATAGCAACATGTCAATATTGGCTCTATGTTTTTGGCTCCAGCCACAACTCTGTCAACCGTTGTACATATGTTATGCAGTGAGAGGTGCATATGTGCTGTACACCATATTTATTGACATCATATCTGATAACATGCCAGTGAGATATCAGACTGCTACATGTATTATGTGTAGTAGGAATTATATTTGATGATATAACATGAACATTATGTGGTTGTGTGTACAGTACTGAGGTCTGTGTACTTATGGTGATTGTTGACAGTATGTGTATTGTTAATATGTACCTTGGCCTGTGTACAGACTGTGGTAGATGTCATTGTTCTTGATGTTACATGCTGCTCCACTGTATGTTACCCTATTGGCTTACATGTTTGTAGGGCCAAACATGCACATGTCCCATACCACAGACAGGCATCGGACCACACTGTGTAGCAGCCCAGTATATGTAGGGTTAGTGTGCGAGTGGCACATATGAGGATGGTGTTGAACAGATTGTCCATATATTGTAATATTATGCTAGCTTACCATATGTGGCTGTGGCTATGTTCACATTAGTTGTGGTTATGCACTTTCACACAGGTGTCTGTTACTCTGTGCTGTGACATGCCTGTAGAGCCTGATATATATGCAGGTACATGTGTATTCCCCCATAGGAAATGCAGGCCAGTTTTGAGCCAGTCTGCCTGTAGCCTGCACAGAGCTTTGTTACATGCCTAGCGTACTTATCCAGTGAGATGTCATATCCAGATACTTGCTAGATGTACTGCTACTGGGCCACCATAACAGTCATGTATGTCAGACAAAGCAGTGGGCTGCTGTACAGATGTATGTCACTAACTAGTGGGTGGTATGTGGCCATGGCACCACTGTACTAGTGGTTATTATGTGTCAGGACAGACAGGGGTGTGTGAATGCATAACCTATGGGGGCAAATGTATACCAGTTGTTATGTGATTTACCCATCTACATGGCTGTTAACATCCACATTGTCAGGCTTGGTTCACATGTCTTGCACTAAAGGGTTCTGTGTATACCTCTGGACTGTCCAGAGTGTGTCAGACTATCACCATATATTGGCCATATCTCTGCTGTAGTCCGCAAAAGCATTACTGTGCTAGCAGTGGTACTGTACTATGATGTCCTTAGGGTGTCTTTCAGTAGCCAATGGTGTACATGTTAAAAGCAGATGTGACCTCCCACACACACCATGTCTGTGAAGATAATCCCTATTACAGTAGCAATAGTATACAAATATACCTGCAATACATACCTAACATCCCCTTGCACTAAGAGATTTGGACTATTGGGGCTGAGGTAGGGCTTCACTCCATTTTCAGGACATATGGTGAACATATATGTATATGTAATTATCCATATATCTATATAGATATATACACATATACATATCGCCATACATAGATGGATATGTATATGTACACATATATATATATATATATATATATATATATATATATATATATATAAACACTCAGTTATATACATATACAGAGCAATATATGTCTACACATATACAGATAGAGATACATATGCACATATACGTATGGATATCTACATATATATATTGACAGTAGGTTCATAGGTTCATAGGTTTATACTAGGCTATCTGCCCTAAGGCATTTATAAGCCTAGCCCAAATTTTTGTGGCTTACGCCACCCCTTATATGAAAAAATACTGTGCCCATTAGTTTGTTGTGCCTCTGTCCAGCAGTGACACAGAGATGATTCCAGGGATAAACCTACGATCTCCCATCCACAGGTCAAGATTTCTCTTGAACAGAGCCAGCGAGGTGCTCTGCCTCACATGGACCGGGATTTTATTCCACAGCATAGGGAGTCTCTGAGTGATAAATCTATCCCTCCAGTGCGTCCTATTTATATCCGTGATAAGGTTTAAGTCGCTTGCTCTAGTGGTTTTGGTGGATTTGGATTTTTTGAGGTGGAGCATGTCCATTAATTCCGGGTTGGACATGGCCTTGTATGTCAGGCACATGTCACCTCTGAGCAGACGGTATGCAACTGAATAGAGCTGGAGTTTCTTCAATCTGGCAGCATATGACAGATTTTGGAGTCCCTTTATCCTTTTGGTGAGGAACTTTTGGGGTCTCTCCAATTGCTGCAGATGTCGGGTGCGATACATCCCGAATGGGGCATTGTACTCGATCATTGGTCTGATAAGTGAAGAGTACAGGGGAACAATGACCTCACTGGATCTGGATGTGAATTCCTTCATGATCAGGTGGGAAATGTAGAAGGTCTTTCTAACCACTTTAGCAACGTGAGTGTCAAAAGAAAGGCCACTGTCAACCTGGGTCCCCAGGTCCCTGATAACCTCTTCTGTGCTTAGTGGATTGCCACCTATATGGTAGCTTGGGGTTACCTTGTTTTTCCCGAAGGGTAAGACTATACATTTTTTGGCGTTTAACTTCAGGCCATGGCTCTGGCACCAGCTATCTGTTTCCGTGAGTCCCTTCTGAAGGATATCCGTGTCCGATGCACTTTCCACTATGGCACCCAGTTTGCAGTCGTCTGCAAACTTTGTCAGCCAAAGTCCTCCCATGTTGGCCTGTACTTCTGAGAAGTAGATGCCGAACAATAGGGGCCAAGGACCGAGCCCTGTGGGACACTGCTTGGAGTCTGACATAGCGCCAGCAACTCTAACCCTGTGGGTTCTGTCCTTAAGCCAGTTTGCAACCCATCTTGTGACATATGGGTTTACATTTAAGCTGGTAAGTTTTTCTACAATACCCGAGTGGGGTATTGTGTCGAAGGCCTTTGCAAGGTCAAGGTAGGCTGTATGGACTGCCTTTCCCTCATCAATGGCCTTGGTGACTGTTTCGAAGAAGTCGACCAAGTTCAAAAGGCATGATCTGCCCTTGACGAAGCCAAACTGGATCGGGTCCAATGTTTGCAAGTCCTCTATATCTTTGTCTATGAGCTCCATTATGATCCTCTCCATAGCTTTGCAGACTAGACTTGTTAAGCTTATGGGGCGGTAATTACCAGGGTCCGTAGAGGCACCGCCTTTGTAGAGTGGGACCACAGTTGCCGTACGCCACTCCTTGGGCACGTATCCTGTGGTAAGGCTGAGATTAAACAGCTGCCTTATGTGCAGGTTTAATTCCTCATTTAGCTCGTGTAGCACACAGCTGGGGACACCATCTGGTCCCATTGATGCTGTGTTTTTAGCTTTAGAGAGAGCAGCTTTCACCTGCGCATTTGAGATGTCTGGGAGGCTACACTCTGCTGGGATAGTTATCTCTCCTTTAGGGGGGGAGAGGGGGGTGAAGTTTGCACTCAAACTGTCTGCCTGTATGTTGGCAATGTCTGTGGGTTCAGTGATTTTTGTATCATTTTGGACTAATTCTGAGCATATCTGGGAGTTTCCACCCAGGTTCCTAACATAGCTGAAAAAGGCCTTATGATTGTCCTTTGAATACATGGCATTTTTCTCTCAAAATTAGCCTTAGTTGATTTTATGAGTGCTTGTATTTTTTTACTAATAATGATCAGGGGTGACTTCCCTTTTATGGATTTTGTTCTATCATGTAATAGCTTTCTCCTCTTATTGTAAAGTTTGTTAATGGCTGGGGTCCACCAGACTGGACATTTGCCCTTTGTGGAAAGAGTCTTGGTTTTATTTGGGATTGCCTGATCCATGCAGTCCTGGAGGTGTTCATAGAAGGCATTTGTAAGGGCTTCCGCAGCTTGGGTTGTGGTTTCCACTGGCTCAGGGGCCTTGAAGGATACCACACCAGTCTTGAGTAGTGTGAAGTTTGCTTTAGAGAAGTTCTTCACTGTGGTCTTTCCTGTTTGGGGTGGGGGCGGGATGTGGATTTCCAGTGAGATCAGTTTATGATCAGATCTCACCAATGAGGGATATACTTCCGGTGTGGAGTATTTTGTCCCCATGTTTGTGATAATGAGATCTAGTATATTTTCTCCTTTCATGGGAACAGTGACTAGCTGTTCCATGGCATTTGAATTTATGAACTCCAGGAACCGTTGGGCTAGAAAGTTAGGGCTTGAGTAATGTTCCCAGTCTATATTCGGGTAGTTGAAGTCACCCAATATGATGGTGTTTGGAGATACATTTATACCCTCCAGTGTCTTCAGGAAGGCTGTGTGGGGTTCCTGAGTTTGAGAGGGTGGCCTGTAGCATGCTACAATTTGTAGAGCAGTTTTGCCTATGGTTAGTTGCACCTGGATGGTTTCCGAAGCTTCGTGCATTGCCACCAACCTGGAGGTGTGGGTATCCTTTATGAATATGGAAACACCCCCTACTTTTGTGGTGTGGTCCGGGTTTTGGGGCCGGAACGCATGATATGAGGTAAAACCTAATAGTGCCGGGGTGCTCTTAGGAGCCTTGAACCAGGTTTCAGTTACAGCACAGACATCGATGTTCTCCGTACTGAGAAGGGCCTCGAAAAGTGCACATTTTGAGATTTAGACTTCTGGCATTGAGCAGCATTACCCTCAGTTTCTTCCCATTTTTGTTTTCTAGGGTGGTAGGTTTAGAATTTGAGCCTTGCCTAAAAAAGGCACTATGGGGGTGGCAACAGCCTTAGCCAATATCAGGAATCCCAGGGGTGACAGGTGCAAGCCGTCCCTTGCGAAGCAGCGTGGCTTGTCAAGCATGTCATCCCAGGCAGACAGACACTGGATCCCCTTTGAATGACACCAGACATTAAGCCAATTGTTAAAGCTGATCATCTTGTCTCTATATTGTGGCATCATTCTTGGTGAAGGAAGGATACTGCTCAGGGTCAGGGTCATACCTGCCTGGGCTACATAATCAGAGAGCTCCTCTATGTCTCTTTTCATGTAGTCCAGGGAGGTACATCTCAGGTCGTTCACACCAGCATGGACAATGACTGACTGTGTCATATTTGTACTTGCCGTGGAGTGACCAGAGTGCTTGTGTTATGTGGCGGATTCTAGCGCCCGATAGGCAGCTTACTGTGACCCTCTCCTTGTTCAGCCTGGTGAGTGGGACGTCAGTGTGTCTGACTATGGAGTCACCTATGACAAGTATGTTTGGTGTTGTATTTGGCCTTAAGGGCTGTGACTGCTTTGCACACTGCTTTTGTGGTTTATGTGTTGCTTGTGGGGTGTCTTGAGGTAGCAGTTGTTTGGGTGTCTGCTTTGGAGGCCTCTGCTGTTTAGGTAAATTTTTACTCAGAGCCTCTGAGTATGTCTTTGTGTGTTTATGTGTTTGATTCAGTGGTGTGGTAGCATTATGTGAGGCTGGTTTTGTGGTGTGTGTAGTTGCCTTCTCCTCCTGTCTGGTCTTGCCAGTCCTGAGTTGAGAGAGCTCAGCCTCCAGTTTGGCTAAATAGCTGCATCTCTCGCAAGTATTTGTGTTATGTGGGAGGAGGAGAGGGTTGTCTGTGTACATGAGGCAGTTGTAACATTGCCTCAAGATTCCCAGATTCACTAGCTGGACCGGAGAGGAGATTGACAACTGACCTTTGGACATGCTAGAATAATATTGGGAATTCCTTAATAATTGAAAACAAGGGCCAGTGGGGAGTGAGGGTGTAGTGCTTTTAATTTTTAGTGCTGACTTATATAATTGCTTTAGTGAGCAAGTGCCAGGTAACTTGAGTGCAATGTGTTGCAAGTAAATAAATGCAAAAACGACAAACAGTAACTTTCTTTCAAGTGAAACAAGGAACTAGTACAGTAAGCAATGCAGATATCACTAGTGATCCACAGAAGCTGAGAAGCCAGATTAGGTGGAATTAGCTTCCAGGGAAATAACAAGCAAACAAACAGCAAGCATATAAACAAAGCTAGATTCAGCAGGCCTGGATCTAGTCTATGCTAGAGCAAACAAGGTGTACCAATTTCAGTAAGATACAGTTCAAACATTCAGGCACTATAAACCTTTAACCAGAAATTCCCAGCTCAGAAGGGCAGAGTCCAGCCTCTTCTCCCACAAGAGTGCAGACCACGAACCTTCTTAATGTAAAATAACTGGCCTGAAGCCCAACTGCCTAAACCAGAACTAATGCCCTTGGACACTGGGCTCTCAATCAGCAGTTCCCAACTTAGAAGAATGAAAGCTACCTGTCCTACCACCACAGTGCTTGCCACAAACCTTCCTAATGTAAAACAACTAGTTTGTAAAACAAGTAGTAGGTATATCAGAACAGATAAGTATGCATATATAGTTATAGATATCTACTTATATATACCAGCATAAACAGGCATATCTGTACACATAGGATATGCATACATATAAAGCTATATATACATATATGTATATATACATATGTGTATATATATATATATATATATATATATATATATATATATGTACACACACACACACACACACACACACACACACACACACACACACACACACATTACACATATATCTATATATATATATATATATATATATATATATGTATGTGTATATATATATATATATATATATATATATATATATATATATATATATATATATATATATATATCTAGATATATATATGTATATATATATATATATATATATATATATATATATATATATATACACATATGAAGAGATGTACACATGGCCATATATATGTTGCACTATACAGATGTGTATACAGACATATGTATGAGTATACATGTGTATGTACATGTAGACATATATCAACCTATTATATGTATATAACCATATTCCTGTCATGTGTAAACCTCACGGTTGTGTATACCCTCCCAGATGTATCTCACCATATGTATCTGCTATGTGTACATTATGATAAAACAACGTATGGGATGCAACAGTCATATTAATAACAAGGACTACACAATTTTGGAAGTAAAGGCAATTTTTCAATACTACTCAATTATGTGTATTGACAGCTATTTTGGTAAAACAACAGCTGTCTTTACAGTGGCCATGACATAGTGGTTAAGTGTTGTGACTGTAGTGGACAGGGTCCTGGGTTCAAGACCTGCAAGGGCTGTTCATTTTGTTGCTGGGCAGAACAAGGGCTGTTGGATACAGAGTGGTTAAGGCAGTTTTGAGCAGCTTTAAGTTGGTTTGTGCAGGTTTGTGCGAAGCTAAGAGGTGCTAAGCTATGGGTAAACATACAGGCACTTACACAATGTAGGTTTTGCTTACCAGTGCGCAGATCAGCTCATCTGTTATATTGCAGCAATGTTGATACTTGCTAAGCGTGGCTTAGCCCTGGTAATCAGGTCACACCACCCAGTCTGATAACATAGCAGGGTAATGACATTTGTAATACGTGTATGTAATGCCATGTACATTACATGTGCCTATGTGCTGCCATTACAGTAGCAAGGGGTGTGAGTGTTATGTGTGAGACACAAATGTATATGAGGTCTGTTCAGCACTATCTGTGTGAATGTGTTACATACAGGGATAGTAGCCCAGGGTACATGCTGTCACACTGGCATGTAGTGTATCATGGCAGTACTATTGTTGACAGTGCTTACCCAGGCAAGAGCAGAGTGATAAATGTAGTGCTGACAACAGGCACACCTGCAGGCATAGCTGGACACTGAGGCCTCCCAGCTGTATCCCTGGTGTGTGAGCTGTATCACAGTATATACCTCTTACTGGGTAATGATCCGACATGTCAGATGTAACTGTAGACTACCGTCTCTACAGCACATGTTAATGAGAGTTTCTGACATGTAGTTATGGTATACATATTATTGTCAAAGTCTATCTGTCAACACACTCATCCTACTGCATAGTTACTTGCCAAGCTGATGACTGTCAGTCCCTGTACAGATGTGCAGGTATCCAGCTGGGATATGTACAGGCAACCTAAGCTTGATTGACACTGACATGTCTGCCCAGCTGTGTAAGAATTGGCACATGTAGGAGATGTCACCCTGTATGCACCACATGCCATGGGTACCTCCACTACACTACTACAGTCAACAGAATATGCTTGGGTACAGGTCTACATCACAGACACTAATGATGTGTTGTAATGCATGTTGCATATATGTCAATTTGATCACCTCAGTGGCCATGTGCAGGAGGCACCTGGATGATTGGCTGATGCATCTCATTCTCACCCTGCGGGTCACCACAGTAGTGTCTGTTGATAGATTGCCTGTTGCTACCTGGCAGGTGGCAGGATACCACTGTACACACAACCCCTATACAACCCATCTCTCCTTGGACAATAGCTAGGTACACAGCTATGACCACCGGCAGCAATGCACCCCTATACTGACAAGTGTAAGTGTGCATGACTGAGTATAGCAGTGTCTGTGTGTTAGCACACCTGTACTTGGGAATTCCATGAGGGCCTTCACAGCCAACGCAACACCCATTGCCATAGTCAGTTGTGGCTGCTGCTGTATGGGACATTACATGTACCCTGTTAAGCTCCTCCCCATACCGGCTACACAAGCCTTGCAGTATCAGCACAACAGTGTTGTACAAATGGGTTGATAGGCATGGGATACCCATTGTGTTCTGGCTTGTGTGTGTAGTTGTGCATGTCTGTATATCTGTAGGGTACAGCATTCTGAAGCCACATACTCCTATTACAATACTCATTGCCACACAGTAGCAGAGATAGTGTTGTTTCTGCCCATAGGTGAGGCATGACACTGCAACACCCTACTATGTGTGTGGCATGTGCATTAGATGCATATCCCTGTAGTACCACAGTTGGGGTATACTATGGGTTGTATCACAGTCATGGCCAATGTGTGATGGTGGGTATGGCAAAGTGTCATCATGGATTTCAAGGAGTGCAATATCCAATGGGGGATGTGGGTGCTGTGTACACTTTCATTATACCAAGGTACACCCGGTATATGTCCCATGTACCACGTTATGGTCACCACTGTCACCATCAACCATACAAGTAACTGATACCACAATCCAGGCCAGTTATGCATGTGCTGTGTGCAGCCTACCTGTAACACATTGGACACATGGTCAAGTTAGTTAGCAGCGATAGGCCCTGGTATCTCGGATGTGTGTCTATGTCCTAGCCATGGTGTCACCACAGTGCCATACCCTGTTGTGGTATATGACTGCAGACCATCCTCGTGCTGACACATGTACACCTACAACACAAATGGATAACAGTATAGGGACAGCAATCAGCCTGTGTTGCTAACAGCTATAATGCATCATTGCTAGACAGCTACACTACCTGACATATATGCATTATACTTTACTCCTTACAACGTGTTACACTGCAGTACTGTGGTGCACTCTAGTAGAGTTACCGTGTGCATCAGCACCATATTAACCTGTCCCTGCATTGATGGTATGGGTGGCAGGGAAGTGGCACAGGTATCATCATATGCACAGGGCATCCTTGTGCTGACACATGTACACCTACAACACAAATGGATAACATTATAGAGACCACAATCAACCAGTGTTACTAACAGCTATAATGCATCATTGTTGGATGGCTACACTACCTGACATATATGCATTAGACTTTACTCCTTACAATATGTTACACTGCAGTACTGTGGTAACCTGTAGTACAGTCACAGTGTGCATCAGAACCATATTAGCCTGTCCCTGCACAGGTATCATCATATACACAGGGTGTGATGTTGGTTTGCCAGAGGCTGAAGGTGGGCCATAAATTTGACACTATGTGTGTGGGTGAGGGGTGTACTGCGGTGAGCTGGGCATGGTGCTGTGGTGTGTGTAGGCATGGGGTTGCCTTAGGTGTGCTTGTATAGTGTGTGGGTATGCATGCACACAGTTCTGCCATGTGGCTGCTCTACACAGGTGTTTATGGACAGCTGCAGACCATACCTGGCAGGGTGTGCAGTTCACTGCTTCCGGCCATGAACACGCGGACTGCACCTCCCAGGGCTTCCATGGGCACATCCAGGTACAGGCCTCAATGTGCTACTTTCACCTGCTGATGACAAATGTCTGCTGGTACCAGGCCCCTCCTGGGACTGGCCAGGACCATGTACACGTGGCCTGCTGTGGTGTAGTGTAGACAGCCCCCCAGCACTGCTGGGGCTGGTACTGCCACTACTGGAGCCCCCTGGTGTCCTAGCATGTTCATGTTAACAGCCAGCTGTTGGTGTTGCTGGCCTATGTCCACGCAACCATTGCAGTACCCCCACCACATGTTCAAGCACGGACACACCACGGCCATTGAGGGCCATCATCTTACCATGCCACCTATCCATAAGCTCGGTATAAGCACGGATGGCACGGATGTTGTCACTTACAGATGTGGGAGCAGCCCTCTGCAGCCTCAGGCCCTCTCTGTTGTAATGTTCCATACGTGCCTGCAATGCCATGACAGCCTGAAACATGTGCCTGCTGGTACCAGCTATGTTGCCTCTGCCAGGAGCATGATGTCCAGTGGCCCTACAGTGAGCACCCTGGGACATCTACTTATGTGGTGCCCTGATGGACATCCAGCTATGCCTGCTGTGACTGGACACAGTAGACATGGTTACCACACTTTCCTGTGCACTGCCACCAAATGCCAGCTGTCTTTCTGCTATGGCCACTGATGATGGGGTATGTATAGGCACTGAAACTGTGTGCGGGGTTGGGGTGGCTAAAAGGGGTATGTCAAATGATGGAGCAGTGTCAGCCCCTGGCAACCCCACCTGTGCCTCAACAGTACTATCATCATCTTCGGTGTCTGTATGGACACCAACATCAGATTGCATGCGGGAAGGACCCTGACCCCCCTCACCACCTGTGGGGGAAAACAATAAATGCATTCTAAAACCTATAGAGCATTGCCTAACAGTATACACACACACACACACACACACACACACACACACACACACACACACACACACACACACACGCACGAGCACGCACACACACCTCCGTAATGTCTACCTGTCCATGGGTTTACAGACAGTCCCACATATGTTTCCATGTGGTACCCCATCCTGCATCACACTTGTTAACATACACACATTGATACCACTCATTAACATATCTGTCTTTTAAATGCCTACACAAGTCGTCAAACACAAGACCTGTTACTACATTACCTGCCTGACCTGTGTGTAGTGGTTTTAGATGGCCTCACTGCTGTAATTGGGTATTCAACCTGTGTATGTCTGGACATCATGAGTAAGGCACCCATATATGTGGGCTACTATGTTCTATCCATAATATCACACACTGGTGTGTCATGTGTATGTAATGTTCAGTACATGCTAGATATGCTGCTCATTCAGCCTATCATGTGACAACTGTAATATTTGGATACACTCCCTGGTGTTGACTAGTACTTCCCCAATGCATCTGTAGTGCTGCACACATAGGTTGTAGGTGACCTCTCTACTGAATGCGATATTAAGGGTGTACCTGGTGTCTACCTTCCCTCTTGATGCCTGTTCCATGCTACATACCATACTATACTATCATATGTCCTGTGATTACACACATGACAAGTATTCCTGGTGTGTAATGTGGCAGTTTGTGTACATGTAGTGCATGATCCCACAGGGAGGTACTGCTATATGAACACCTCACAATCACACATGTGCATACACGGCCAGCCACACAAACACACACACATGCACACAAGAATCCTACCTGCATCAACCTCTCTTCACTTCACCAGAGTGACCCTGCAGACAAACTAACTACCCACCAGGATGCACACACACACACAAACACACACACACACAGACACACACACACACACACACACACACACACACACACACACACACACACACACACACACACACACACACATACAGATGAGGTTGCACAATGATAGTACACACAGTCCTCCTATTACCCCTCTGTCAATATGCATAACATATGGTACCCAGCAGCATGCAGTGCAGCTATAGTCAATCCATGCTAGCAACAGTATACATGTGTGTGATGCATGTGCTGTGTCACTAGGTGAAGCCCCTTACCATGGATACCACTGCACCCATGAACACGGTATTTCTGTGCACCTGTTCTGCACCCTGCCATGTACTGTGCACCACACCTCACAGGTGTACAGCCCATTGCTGAATGTGTACTACTGTGTTGGTTATGTCAGCTTTAATGCTCACTATGTTTTCCAGCAACACATACCTGGGATGATATGTGGACAGATGTAATTTGTGAATTCCTGATGTCTCATGCACAGCTCTCAACATCAGTGGACCATATATGACCAATCCAATACTGTTACACTGACAAACATCAGAGCATATCGTGGCTATGGGGGGAGTGTACACACCCTTATTGATATGATGCACCCATCCTTGATCTGCCATGGGACCACATCACCGAATATCTTAGCAGTACATGAGACCGATATGTGACATATGCCCTGTAGTTTCACATGCAGTGTCTACGGAATGTGTTAGGTGTGTGGATGCTGACCATGATGCATACACACTGTGTGGGCATATGTGTGCACACCCTTATCATGACGGTTCATTGCACCTCTTGTTGTGTGTACTACAGCAGTCACTACTCCTGGCAGGGGTCTACCAGCATGGGCCATCTGCATTTGCCAGTGTATGTTCAGGCTGCCCTACACATGTCCCCCATTCTGCATGATTGCAAGGTCTACTCATATGCACATCCCTTGTTGTTCACACACTGCCATCACTGTTGCTGTGGGGGTAGGGTTACAGCTGCCACAGGTCCTGAACCTGACTATGTGCAGATACAGCCATTGTTAGCATCCTTAAGATCCCTGCTGCAGTGCACTGGTGTGTCATGCTGACACCCCTCACCCCTCCTTCAGCCTTTTTTCAGATGCTTGACAAGTAAGCCCTACACATGTGTGTCACGTTGTAGTGTCCCATACACTGAACACCACATGTTACAGCCTAGTCCAAGCTGATAATGTGGGCCACAGTAATGCTTTATGCTATAGTGTATCTCTGCAGCTGTTGCCATTGTCCTACAGGTATATACACTGGTGTTGCACTGTATAAGGGTGTTGTTCCAAAGATATCCCTTCTGTAGGCCATGTCTCTCACCATTATGTTACTCAATGTGGACACATTCCACTATGACAGGATGTTAATTATCATGCAGGTGTCTGACATATACTTCCAATACCCCATCATGGTCATCCCTGTGATGCCGGGCATTTCACAGCAACAATACTTGCACATGTACAGCGTGCATTCTGGTTAGGTGTGTTAGATGTGTGCATGGCATATACCATAGCCATTACATGCCCATTGTATTGGCAAGCATCTACATAAGCCATACTCACCAGCTACAGGCTGCTGCCTTGGTGATATCCCGGAGGGACCTACATAAGAGGGTGAGAGATGCAAAATCAGTGGCCACAACTGTGGCAGTGCTACAGGGAGGGTGCAGTATTACAATACATCAACAGTGCATTTCCATAATACTACCACATATGAATATCTATTTATCACTACTATGCAGCAACAAACTATATCTATGACATGTCAGATATGCATGATCTACCTGTACCGACGCAGATGTATACATAACAGTGGTCTACAGATATGCCCTGTGAGCTTACCTGCATGCTCATCGGCCGGTGTGTAGGTGGCACCCACCTCCACAAAGGTGTCTGGCGGTTGGTGTGTGGCTGGACGGGCAGGTGCCATGAGGGTGGCCAGGAGCTCCTCCACATGTGTTGAGGGGATGGATGGCATGGCCCCCCCATGTGGTGAGGTCATCCATCCAGACTGCAGCAGCACGCCAACGGGCATTACAAAGCAGGTCAGAACAATGATGTCAGACATGCTCATAACTGCGGTTGCGCAGTCTGACATCATTGACCCTGTGGACTAGGTCATTTCACAGGGCAGTCTGCTCCTGCTGATCATGGGCAGCCCAGCTAAACAAGGTCGCATAGTGATGAATTAGTCAATCCAGCAGGATGTCATTTTCCACTGCTGAGTAGACTCTCAGCCTTGCATGAGACATCGTGCCTGAAAGAAATAAAGATGGACACAGGTGTGAGCAGGTCATGCAGCAAGGTTACCACAGTTCTTAATACACATCAGTGTCACCCCCCACCATATCAGTGACAACAAACTGTACACACATCTCAGTAGGTATGGCTACGGCATACCTACCAGTGGGGCAGATATTGTACTGTACCACACTTTGTGCAATGTGTTTTTAGCCATGTTCCCTGTGTGGACACGATCATTGCTGGCCTGTTACAGACTATTCACCTGCATGCCATTGTCAGGGCCACACTGGTTCCATATATGCCTGTGGTATGCCTGCTATGTGTGTGCTGCACATCTGACATACTGTGTTATTGTGGTTATCTATGCATGCTGTTGGATATGTTCCGTGACTGTGTAGACTATGACTACCAAAATATGTTCTATAACAGTGACACAATAGCATGTATATGTACTATTTGCCAGCAGAACCACCTCTCCAAACTCATCTGCCCATGTTACCCGGCCACATGTGTGTCCCACCCTGGGGCCTCATCATGTACTGGTCCAGTAATACTATCAGGTGGAACCAACCCAGGGGATGTTTCCCTCCTGGGGACACACACAGACATGTTCCTGTCCCCTGCAGTCAGGTCCAGGGTTTGTTCAATAACAGGCTCCACAGACACATCTGGGATGTGCTACATCACTCTGAGGCACCCAGTACACATTCACAGGGCCAGCATGCTCCTCTTGCTCAGCGTCCAGGCCAGGCACCTTCAGGATGTGGACTGCTGCTGTGAGTAGCAGTGGGTGGGAGGCTTGTTCCCATTGTGTCCATACTGAGGACCATGGAGCATCCACATCACAGACCACACACATCATCCAGGGTGTTTACCTACCACATATGCCACATAACACCCCTGTAGGCTGTCCTCTATACCTACCAACCCTGACCACCTCCACAATTATACCTGCCATACCTCCCCATATTCCCATTCCATAATTCACAGACAAGGGCAATGTGGTCCCAACAAGAGGTTCACATGTGACATACCAGTCCATGTTGCATACACTGACAGCTGTAGATATCTATGTATATTGCTATGTCTGCTGTTTCCTCACACATAGCATGCAGCACGGTGGCAGTGATATAGGGGACATGTATTTACATACATATGTTTGTGTGTGTGTTTGTATATATGCAGACATGTGAATATAGGTATATATCTATATATGTGTAAATATATATGATGTATATATATGTGCTCACATATATGTCTACACATAGGTATCTGTATATTTGTGGACATACATGTTTTATATACATATATATATATATATATATATATATATATATATATATATATATATATATATTATATATGTATACATATGTATACATATGCATACCTATATATGGGGTACATTCAGACATCAGGTCCACAATCTCACAACACCTTCCTGCACAGCTGCACTGTTCTGCCTTGCTACAACACAGACAAGTGCCACATCTGGACACAACCTGACATTAGGGGGGTATATGTAGGACAAGATTGCAGGTAACCCTATTACACACCTATGGCATTCCTGCATGCTACAATACAGATTAACCTGAGTATCCTGAAGGGGTGGGCTGTGGATCCCACGTGTCCATCATAATGGCATTACTTCCACCACCAGCTATTGGCCATGTAATATACATACTTCCCATTACACAACATACACTGTCATGGCTTGCATCTTATCAGTCAGTGCTGCTCAGCACGGTTGTGGGGTATGGCACACTACCCACAGGGATTGACTCTATTGTCCTTAGCAGTTGTTCAGCTGAACATCATTACAACAACAACACCTGAAGGCACATATAAAGCATTTCACATAATCTATCTCATTATTATTATGGACCAAGTACTACGGTCAATTACATGCATGTATACTTCACATACCTGTTCTGGGACTGCAGACTCTTCTAGAGTGTTTGGTACATTTTTTTCTTTATACACTCTCTCTCTCTCTCACTCTCAATCTCTCTCCAGTAAATGGAATGAGCTGCTTTGCATAGATTGCAGCATGGAATTTGTAGGTGATGCACATAGGTTCATAGGTTGGTACTAGGCTATCGGCACTAGGGCCTATACAAGCCTAGCCATAACAATTCCCTGGATATTTCTTCCCACAATATTTACTTCACTGGACCCCTGTCTAACAGTGCGACTAACATGATCCCCAGTGTGAATTTCCTATCTCCCATCCAATCATCAAGGTTCCTTTTGAAGAGGGCCAGGGATCATGATCAGGTGATGGCCTCTACACCAGTCAGTGTTCTCCACTTGCTACCTGCATGCAGCATGCTGTGTAGTATTTCCAATTACCACTGTCATTGCAACCAACTACTATAATTCCCTAAATCATGTGGGCGTGGTCCCTTTACCTTTCTTGTATGATGAACATCCTTCCTGTGTGTGAGCATCAGTGTTACAGACAAAAGGTAGCAATACCTCTTACAGGAGAACCTGCACACTCAGGCCAGCTACATATTTGTAGGAGGTTCCAGAAGAACTACAGACAGAGTGTGAGTAGTGTTGTTGTATGCATTGTATAGCACTTGTGTTACAGGTTTTGTGTGTACATACTAGTTTAACTTGGAATGCAGTCTGTCTGCATAGCTCTCAACTGTGGGCCTAGCCTCTTGATGGCCAGAGGTGTGCCTATTATGTTTTGTTTGTCCACCACACAGGTCTTTTGTCAGATATATCACTGGCAGTGTGTGTGCTGAGGGATTCACTTTATATCCTTGAAATACTGAAATATCGAAATTCAGTATTTCAAGGCTATAAAATCAAAACCTAAAAACAACAAAAACTTGGGAGGGTGAAATTCGAAATCTTGCACACTGGAGATTTTGGATTTTGCGCTTCTACTCCACACACACACACACACACACACACACACACACACACACACACACACACACACACACACACACACACACACATATATACACACACCTTCCTCCCCACACACAAACACAAGTTCTCTACTACAACAATGCAGGGGGGCAAGCCACCCTGCACCCCCCCCACAACACCCCTACTTAAATATTCTAACTCTGAGGTCACACTACATACAAACACACACAAAACACCACCACACAAGCCACATTCTCCTCGCACACACTCATCACAGCAATAAAACAGACTAACACACACCACAGCCCCTACCCAAAACCCTTAACACATACACACGTACCTGAATCCATAACCACAGTGAAACCTCAGAAGCACAAAATTCAAAATCTCTGGTATTTGAGGTTTTGAATTTCGTGTTTCTGAGGTTTCACTCTTTTCAGGATTCTACTTTATGGGCTCAAAATACTGAATTTCGATATTTCAGTATTTCCAGCTTCTAAAGTGAATCCGTGTGTTGAGTGCTATCAGTACATGGCTACATCCATTTCTGTTTCTAACTTCATATTCCTGACTAAGGGTATGTTGCAGACTATCTTGTAACACCAGTGACTTGCTAAGGGTATGACAACAGTTTTACACATATGGGCCTGTGTTCCAGCCTCTGTCCTCCACCTACATACCAGGCTTTGCACATATGACATGTTGTCAGAGGTTGTTCTGTAGTGGGCTGTGAGTATGTCATGCTGCCATTCCTGCCATCAGTCCACTACTGTTGTGTCCCTCACACGTACTGTGGGGTTGGGTCCATATATGTGTGGGCTTCACTGACAGAATACATGTGTGCCCTTATGCACTCCAGAGGCCAGTGTATGCACCAGTGGTATAGGACCCTGTAATATTGAGTCTGGGGGGGATGCACCATAACTAACCTAGGCTGTTACAACATGTGGGGGTACCAGGGGTAAGCTGCCTTAAGGTATCTGGATGTACATTACCATACAATCCACCTTGGTTAAATGCAGGCCTACTGTCTCCTGCCATACAGACTCTTTGTCAGTGTGATTGTGTTGGTGTCAGTTATGCCTTGTTATGTAACAGATAAATCCCATTGTGTCAACTGAGGTCTTTACCCCCTAGGGATTGTGTACAGAGTGTAGATAGAGGCTGCTGGACTATACATCTGCATGACTTACTGTTGATTGTTTGGTATCCTGTGGCCCAGTCTGTCTTTACTATTGTACTACTTGATGGTCTTGACCTGGACAGCAACATATGTAAACCTTTCCAGACTACTGTATGAGTATAACTGTTTCACAGTTGCATTACTCTGTTTATATGGATGTCAGTGTCTAAACAGCTATATGACATGGCATATACAACTGTAATAGTACACAAATAAAGCATTCCCATGTATGCAAATCTGCGTGTGGTGTTATATCCTTTGACCTCTCTGTGGCTATATGTTGCGGGCAACGATTGACATTTGTATGGGTGGCTCATACAGTGTCCAGTTGGCAAGGTCGTAACTGTAGGCATAGTGGCTGTTCCGTATTGTGTGCACCTTCTACATATGTATCTTCCTATTCATATCACCGTGTGTGGATGTGGAGTTACACATATATATATATATATATATATATATATATATATATATATATATATATATATATATATATATATATATATATATATATATATATATATATATATATATATATATATATATATATATATATATATATATATATATAGATTAGATATATATATATATATATATGTATATATATATATATATATATATATATATATATATATATATATATATATATATATATATATATATATATAGATATATATGTATATATATATGTATCTATATATTGCTGACACCAAAAGCCCGACAGACGAAATACCGACAATGGGGAAATGGTAAGTCTCCATAGTGCAGAATGGAAATATGTCCATTACCGCACTGTAGTGCAATCTCGGAGTTGGTATATAAAGTTATGGGGGATGTGGGGGGCATTATTTTCCTTTTTTCTGCAGTAGGGCTGTTGTCAGTATTTCGTGTGTTGGGCTTTTGGTGTCAGTGATGTGGGTGTCGGTGTTTTGAGCTGTCGGTCTTCTGTAGAGGATCTATATATATATATATATATATATATATATATATATATATATATATATATATATATATGTCTATCTATATCAGCATATATGTGTCTGTGTATATTTATCCTAGGAATGTTGATTGCTTCCACATTGTACATTCCCTATGGGAGCCAGACTGTACTGCATGATATGTTACTGAGACTAGCCTGACATCATACAGGTGGGATGGAGTACTGTTAACAACTTGTGCCCATGTCGTGTCAGGTCCTGGTTATGGGATCTGCAACAGTTGGAAGTGTATTGCAGGGCAGACGTGTTTGGCTGTGGGGGGGTGGGGATACCTATTTGTACAAGACATATGTTGCCTCTCAACCCCATTAATGGTGCATATGGACATATATGTTTTTGTTATGTTCCCATTTTTATCTACAGATTTATGTCTGGATACCTATATATATATATATATATATATATATATATATATATATATATATATATATATATATATATATATATATATCTCTGCTTGTATATATATATATATATATATATGTATATATATTGCTGTATATGTATACATATATATATATATATATATATATATATATATATATATATATATATATACATATAGATGTAGACATATATATCTATAGACTTATGCATATGCATGTATGTGTTTTTACACACACATATATATATATATATATAAATATATACACACACACACACATATATATATATATATATATACATATATATATATATATATATATATGTATTTCTATATGTATTTCTATATATATATATATATATATATATATATATATATATATATCTACATATACAGATATGTATATATCTATTTAGATATTAATATATGTACACACACATACATCTACATGTTTAAATACATTTCCTGTACTGTTGAATGACTGGGCTGGATGATATGTTTGTGAAAACATTAGGGTTATGTATATCTGTCATGACTTAGTGGTAAATCACTTTGTCTATTGTGTGCAGGGTCCTGGGTTCGACCTTTGCGGAGGCTGTTTATTTTGTTGCTGTGTAGAACAAAGGCCGTTGGATACAGAGTGATTAAGGCACATTTAAGCAATTGTAAGCGGGTTTGCATGGGTTTGTATGGAGATAAGCACTGCTAACGTTCGGTTACAGTTTCTTATACTCTGCTTCTAAATTGCTTAACCTGTGTAGACATTGCTTACCCCCATGCAAACAAGCTTTAACCCACTTACTGCTGCTTAAAAGTGCTTACTCCCGCTTACCCTGCGCTAATTTCTTTAAAAGAAAAAAAAGGGTTGATAGGAAAGTGGTGCAAAAGGGGGCACAAAGAGGGAAAGGCAGTAGGGTAAATAGACAAACAATACGCATACAGGGGCAGTATATGACACATGTGAGGGTGAACACCTTGATGGGGAGGAGTGTTGGGAAATCGGAAGCCCATGAGCCCCCCTAGTGGAAACAGTGGCACTGAGATCCCCACCCATAGGCAGTCATCACTGCACCTTCACAGCCCCGAAGGTGGCTGTGCTGGGGGCTGAGTCAGAGAGCCAGGCCAACCCTCTAGTCATGACACGCGGCCCTCGAGCTGGGGGTAGAAGATCTACAAACTGCTGATGGAGCTCTCTTCGCACCATGACCCGGACCTTGCAATGGGTGACAGGTTCCTGTCCGCGCCCACTCTCGGGGGGGGGGCGAGCCCCATCCCCTGAGGCAGTTCCAACCGAAGGTGGTGCAGGACCAGTGGACAAGGAGGTCTCAGGTTGGGCCCCAGACATGCTGGTGCCCAGTGCCACGGCCAGCTGAGGTGGGGCAGGTGGGTCCACTGGGACCTGCATTCCTATACATGCTATGGTGTTTATGGTGTATCAGCATATGTGGGTTAGTAATAGTCAACACATTCCAGGGTTAGGTATAATAGCATGCATAGCTATTACAATTAAGCCAGACACCAGATATGGAACAGTTGCATAGCAAACGGAACGCATGCATATATGGGACCACAGTGGTAATAACAACAGCATGCAGGTACATTGATGGCAACATGCCACAAATGTTGGAGTATTTCAGTATAGCACATGCATGGAAACAGATTTAACTAATTATCAACTAATAGGACATATGTCCCAACAGAACAGTGAAGTCATTACATACCAGTTGAGGTGATTATGTAGTTTATTGTTGGAGATATGGTGGGGGGAGAGAAAGATGTCAATTAACAACTAGTACATTCCTGTAGTCCACATTACTTTCAGAGTCAGTGCTGTTATCTGTACCTTACAAGCATTACTTCACTACCCTATAGCCTTAGTTTGGCCAGTGATATGGCTGTCGTCATCTTTATACAGGAACTGATTTTACCTGCAGTAAACACCTCTTACCTGGTATACCTGTGGAGGAAATGTTTGTTAACACTAACTCTTTCTACACATACTCCCAGATCAGATTTTAGTTGATGTTGTGCACATAGCTGTCCATCTCTTTCTGCACAGACTCTGGCCATGTCTTGACCACATGCAGGTGAACCGGGACATATCTAGACTATTGCCCTCTTCAACCTTTAGTGACTTACCACACTCATATACAGGCTTTCATACACAGTTATATTATGCACAGTGTGGGTGACAGTGATCAGGGATACCTTATTATTCAGATCAACTCCAACACTCACAATTCCATATAATACCAGAGTAAACAGTACCAGTACAGTGTATCACGCTTTTTATTTCTCGGCACAATGTTCGTATCTGACGTACCTGTGGCAGCAATGTTTGTTAGTATTATCTGAATGTTGCCACACAAAGTACCAGATTACACATTAGTATTATACACATACATGTCACTCTGTTACTGTACACACTCTGGTCACAGCTTGACAACATGGGGGTGTAGATAGGACATAATTGGCTTATTACTCTCATAACAGTTTCGGGAGTTGCTAGAGTGACAGGTTTGTTCTCATAGATGTGTGACAATCAGTTGTATCCCCTGTTTGCTGCCTAAACATCCTGGATCATCCCACAGACTCCCCAGGGGGACAGGGTGACAGACAGCAGATATGGGCCCATATACTGGACATTCTGGTCTTATTGTACAGTTGCGGGGTATGATTCTGTATGCAGCCTACTTCCACTCCCAGGATTCGGACCATGGCTGTGTCTGCTACAACTTAAACACTGTCCATTAGAGTTGTGTGTGCTATATAGATATTGCCATATATCTCCTATCTGCTTTCTGTCTTATAATTCTCCTGTGGTTTTGAATTCTGACCTTGTATTACAACACTCTTGTACAGGATTTCCTAGACAGTTATATTTTGTAGGACAGTGTGGGTGACAGTGATGAGTAATACCTTATTATTCAGAGCAACTGCATCAGTTAGAATGCCATACAATACCAAAGTAAACAGTACCAGTACAAGGTATCATTCATGTATTTCTGGGCACAGTGTTGGTATCTGTCACACCTGTGAGAGCAATGTTTGTTAGCACTACGTGAATGTTGCCACACACAGTACCAGATTCCACATTACTATTATGCACATACATCTCCCTCTGTTACTGTACACACTCTGGCCACAGCTTGACAATATGGGGGTGTAAATGGGACATACGTGGCTTCTTACTCTCATAAGGTTTTGGGGAGTTGCTAGTGTGCCAGCTTTGTTCTCATAGATTTGTGTCAATCTATTGTATTTCCTGTTTGCTGCCTATACGTCTGGGATCATTCTACTGATTTCCCAGGGGGACAGGTTGACAGGCAACAGATATATTTACTGGACATTCTGGACATATCTGTACAGTTGTGGGGTATGATTCTGTTTGCAGACTACTACCACTACCAAGATGTTTTATGGATAACCTCCACGGAAATAGATTTTCTTTGATGGTTTTCAGGTGGGCAACAGAGTGGCATTTCTGGACATTTGTTTAGAAGTGGGCTGTAATGGGAAAATCATCAGTAAGGTACATTGAACATTTGAGGATGGTGCCCATTTTTTGGATGCCCATAGTTGTAACCCACCCCATCTTTTCAAACCTCTCCCTTATGGAGAATTCCTTAGAGTTAAAAGGCTATGTAACAATAGTAAAGAGTTAAATAACGAGCTTTGTAAAACAGCTGAATTATTTGTTAGGAAAGGCTATGAAATAATATGCTTTATGGCTCATTGGATAAAGTTAAAAGAATATTTGTGATGGGCCAGCTAAAAGGCAGAATAAAGAAATTACTAGATATGATGTTAAGTTAAGTGATAATTCTAGAAAGGTATATGTAGTTATCACTTATGATCTTTTGTCGGATGAAGGGAAAAAAATGATTCAATACTATTGGGGCTTTTTATTTAAGTTCAAAAATTTTGTAAATGTTTTACATAAAGTCCCAATATTTTCTTATAGAAAGGGTAGGAGCATAAAAGACATATTAGTCCACAGTGGGATTTCTCTGCCTGATTCTAGAATAAGTGTTAATTCCACGTTGGTAGGCACTTTTCCTTGTGGCAAATGTATTACCTGCCAGTATGTCAATAGGACATTTACACATATTAATGGAGTGCATTTTCAGACAAATGCTGTATTTTCTTGTAATACAGAAGGTGTTATTTATGTACTTAAATACCCCTGTGGCATGTTTTATATAGGTGAAAGCAAAAGGGCTTTTAATCTACAAATCCAATAACATATCAGGGACATCACAAATGGTAAGCCTGAAAGTCCTCTTGCTATGCATTTTAAAGAATATCATAATGGAAATCCAATGGGTTTGTTAAGTACAGTTTTAGAACATGTTCCTACTAATAAATATAGTTTTGATATCAAGCAAAAACTTTTGTATTGAGAAACAATGTTTATATTAAAATATGATACATTGGCCCTTGGTGACATCAATGCAGAATGCAATTGGAAAGTTTTAATTTAGTTATTTGTCATGTGAACTTTAAATTGCTTAATTGTTTAATTGGTTTTAGTATTTAAACTTGGGTTTCAGATTCTGTTTTTTATTCTCCTTGGAAGGCTATTGCCGAAGTGCTAGAGGTTTTATTAAACTCGTGTATAAGTGTTTGGATTCTGGTCTTTTTCAGTTGTTTGCTGTTTTTATTTTGATGCTTGCTGCAGTTGTTTGGTAGTGTTTTCAGAAATGCCTGGGAGAGCTAATCTGTTAGGAAATAACAGAGAAACCACTTGAGATTGAAGTATAGGAGTCATAGAAATGGAATGAAAGTTACAAAGCTGTGTAAATTCTTCATGATAAATGAGCTACAGAGTTTCTTAAACCTGATGGAAGTGAGAGATTTTGTAATGGCTTTGGGAAACCGAATAATGTATTAAAGCTAGCCAGAACTGATGAGCTGATCAAGAACCTAGGAAAGGCCAGGACTTAATGAACAAAGCTGCTAGATATCATTTACTCGGTGGCAAAAAAAAAGTTTTTTAACTCCAGTTGGTCTGCTTTAAAACACGTTAGAATTTAGCCCACTTGGAGCCCAGCTTCCTTCTAAGGCTGAGTTGGTGAAATACTGAAACCTCACTCCAGATATGTTCTAGCATAGATGGATGACATGGCCATTCATTCAGAGGATTGAGAATCTCACTTCCCTAAAGTACAGTCTATATTAGTACCCAAAAGACAGGAGGGCTTAACTGCAAATGCTAAAAAGGTAAACTGGGTATGGTGGAAGTCAAGCACTTTGGTTACCATTTTGGAAGATGGTTGGTAGGACCACAGATAGAAAAAATAAAGGCTATAAAAGCCAGCATTAATCTCCATTAGGTGAGAGGCATAAAGGATTCCATGAGGGGCTAGCTGGGTATTACATAAAGTTTGTAGTTAATTTTCTGACTGTCCTTTGATGGATCTCACAAGGTAAAAATCTCCATTTAAGGCAAATAGGCAATTTCAAATGGAAAAATAATCTTTTTCCGCACCTGTTAGTAACTCCTGATTTTACTGAGTACACTCTGTATACCAATATGTCAAGGGTAGACTTTTGACTAGTGCTAACCAGTGCTTTCAAAATGAAGAGCACCCTGTGTGCTGTATCATCAGGAAACAGAGCAACGCAGAAAGTTGATGTGAAGATTGGGTGACGATAGATGAAGGCTGCCAGCCTAGCCACATAGAATTTTGGAGATAATTCTGTCATCTGTAAATATTAATGTAAACCACAGGCTTGTTGTCCTAAATGGCAAAAATATTGTTACATGTGGATCTGAAAAAAATGTAACAACAGTGCACTCTACTGACCAAGTAAAACATGTTGTGACCCTTTGATGTAAACACGGCTCCGGCCTGTCTAGATGAAGGAATTCTTTCTATTGTTTTAAGGCCATAGTTAAAGACCTGAATTGGCATGCATAAATGTCCTTAATGGCTTTGCTTCCTGACCTGGTGTGAGCTTACTTAAGAATGTAGCCTGTTAGCCTGGGAACCCAGGGAAGTATGAAGAATGATGTAATGTGAACCAGGAATGTCATTTTAAAAACAGAGAGAATCAGAGAGCATTAAGGATTTTTGTCTGGACAATACAACTCAGCACTGTCTTGCTCTATATGTAAGTTTATCTTAGACTTATGTTTTCTCTTAGAAATAGCTAGAAACTAGAAAGATTAGACTAAGTGCTTTTATGTGATAGAACTGAACTACTGAATTATTTTAAGTATCTCCCTGTGATCTCTGAACTCTTGACTAGCACTGTGTTGACCATTTGTTATTAAATGTTTTAAACCCTTTCAACTGTGGCTGTTTTTGTAGAGATAATTTAAGCTCTTTAAAGTACTTGTATGCCTTTGGTAAAATTGTACAAAACCACTCCAATAGCTTTAGCCATGGGCTATACTACCAATTGGATAATAATATTGCACAGTAATAATTGGACACCCTTATAAGGGCCTTTGAGTAGTTGATAAATATTAGTGGGTGGTGGCAGCTGATACTATCATATAGTCTGGGAAAAAAGGGCACAGAAGTAGAACCTGTGCCAGCCTTCCCCAGGAGTGTCCGTGTGGCTGTATAAACTCTTCTCAAAGTGTGTGTGTGTGTGTGTGTGTGTGTGTGTGTGTGTGTGTGTGTGTGTGTGTGTGTGTGTGTGTGTGTGTGTGTATGTGTGTGTGTGTGTGTGTGTGTGTGTGTGTGTGTGTGTGTGTGTGTGTGTGTGTGTGTGTGTGTCAGCTACTTGGGCAGAGACACAAAACACTGGTTGGACAGAGTGGGTGCTGGAGGTTTTAGCTTGCCCACTAGGCTGTGATCTGGACCCTATAGCTGTGCCAGTGTCAAGTCTTATTGGGGACCTGGAGGGCAAAGACGTGACCAGCCCCGGACTGACTGTGATCTATGTGTGCTCTTAGGGGAAATTGCACTTTACTGTGTCTATTCACTATCCTTTCCTCCTATATGAGACACCCTTCACTGGTGTTAGTGGTGAGGATTGAGGGTCTTTGATTGCTGGGCCAGGGCATGGGTGTCACAGTTGATACTTGGCTATTGTGAATGTTTATAATGTGGGCATTCATTGCTTAAAATACTATCTGTTAGGTGACCTTCAATTCAATAACAGAGCATGCCAGTTTGAAGTGATTAAGTAAGCAAACTGATGGGTAATGCAGTCTGTATCAGTGGGCACTATCCCTCCAATCCTTTTAGTTCACAGTAACACACACCCAGTTGTCACTACCCCTCCAGTCCTTTTATTACACAGTAACACATACCCAGTGGGCACTATCCCTAAAATCATTTTAGTACACAGTAACACACACACAGTGGGCTCTATTCCTACAAACCTTTTAGTACACAGTAACACACACCCATGTGGCACTATCCCTAAAATATTTTAATACAGAGTAACACATACCCAGTGGGCACTATCCCTCCAATCCTTTTTGTACACAGTAACACACACACACCCAGTGGGCACTATCCCTCCAATCCTTTTAGTACACAGTAACAGACACCCAGTGGGCACTATCTATCCAGTCCTTTTAGTACACAGTAACTCACAGCCATGTGGCACTATCCCTCCAATCCTTTTAGTACACAGTAACACACACATAGTGGGCACTATCCCTCCAATCCTTTTAGTACACAGTAACACACACTGAGTGGGCACTATCCCTCCAATCCTTTTAGTACACAGTAACACACACCCGTGTGGCAGTATCCCTCCAATCCTTTTAGTACACAGTAGCACACACCCAGTAGGCACTATCCCTCCAGTCCTTTTAGTACATAGTAACCCATACCAAGTAGGCACTCTCTCTCCAATCCTTTTAGTACACAGTAACACACACCCAGTGGCACTATCCCTCCAATCCTTTTAGTACACAGTAACACACACACACCCAGTGGGTACTGTCCCACCAATCCTTTTAGTACATAGTAACCCACACCCAGTGGGCACTATCTCTCCAATCCTTTTAGTACACAGTAACACATACCCAGTGGGCACTATCCCTCCAATCCTTTTAGTGCACAGTAACGCACACGACCAACCTAGCCAACCAGAGCAGATATCACTCCTAATATTCTCTGGCCCATCATAACCACTTCACCTTTTTAGCATTTGCAGTTAAGCCCACCATGATAATACAACTCACACTTTAGGCAAGTGAGATTCTCAATCCTCACAATGTTATGATTTCAAAACTCCCGTCTTTGTGCTAGGAGGGCTTAGTTGTAATAAGTAATAAACCTGTGTTTTTATATATATCCTGTCTGAGTTTTTCAGTAACTTTATATATAAAAACACACACACACACACACACACACACACACACACACACACACACACACACATCCAGATACAGATAGATATACATGCTTACGCAAGAATGCTGATGTCTTTGATCATAAGACTCTAAAGTCTCAGTTTGGATTCATCAAGGGCAGGTCCTGCTTACTCAACTTGGTAATTTATTTTCTGAAAAGGTCACCAGTGCAATGGATGAAGGCACAACAGTACACACTGCATACCCTGACCCAGCCAAAGCTTTTGACACAATTCCCCACTTATGCATATTAGAAAAGCTAAATAAACTGTGAATAAACCCCATGTCACTTAGGTTCATAGGTTCGTACTAGGCCAACTGCCCTTGCGAGCCATTTTAAGCCTAGCCAATTATCCCCTGCGAGACTCAAACCCTGTACCTTCTGTTTGTAAGGCAAACATCTTAACCATTAGGCCACCCCCCCCAACCCCAACTTGCTGGATTGTCAACTGGCTCACAAATAGGACACAGATAATCAAAAAGGGAAATTTACCTCTACAAAGGGATAGGCCACCAGTGGAGTCTCCAAGGGTTCTGTGCTGGGAACTCTTCTGTTAGTTATCTACTTTCCCTGAAGTAAAAGCCAATACCAAAGGGTTCTGGATGACTATGTTTACAGATGACTGCAAGCTAGGAGCAGTTATTGAATTCCCAAATGACGTAGCCATTCTGCAGGAAGGTTTGTCTCAAATAAATAACTGGTGTCAGAATCATGACCTGAAACTTAATGCCAAAAAATGCATTACTATGAGAAGTCATCTACCCTAGGGACCTACCACATTGACATTACACTCCTAAGAGTTGACCCATTTGTTAGGGATTTGGAAACGTATGTGGACAGTGACCTAACTTTTAACCAACATGTGTCTATTGTTGTAAGGAAGTCCCACTATATTGCACAACTAATAAACAAAGGGATTTTGAATAGATGTGGGGGATGTCATTGTTCCCCTTTACTCAGCCCTCATTAGGCCAGTCTTTGAATATAATGCCCTCTTTGTTCTGTATCTGTCCAGACACATGCAACAACTTGAAAACCCACAGAGATACATTAGTAAAAGGATATAAGGCTTAAACAACTTCTTAAATCATGGACCTGCTCAAACTCTGTCACTATACTTGGTATCCTACAGACTGCTAAGAGGTGACTTGTGTCTGGCATATAAGGCATCCTTCAACTCATTACTGATGGATTTACTACACATCAACAAGTCAAATAGCATCATAACTATTCAATCTAGGGATCTATACACCTTCTGCAACATCAACAGAATGGTTTTGAGGGACAGGTATATTTCACAGAGGATACAGTTGCTATGGGACAGACTCCCCATCCACATAAAACAAAGTTCATCCCTGTCCATTTTCAAGAACAACTTAGATCTATGGATGGGAAACAGATGGACAGATACAACTCCTAAACACTTTATCTGATGAATGGGTTCTCTCAAATTATCAATGGTATGATCCTAGTTATTCTCATTAGGGGTAATCTATATTATTATTGACCATGGGATGGGTAAGGTCAATTTGTAACCAAATGGGATAAATTATTTTGAGTACAAAAAGGGAAACTGGCTAGGCTTAAAATGGTCTGCAAGGGCAGCTAGCCTTGTACTATGAACCTATGAACCTATAAAGGCAATACTACAGAGTTATTTGTTCTGAGCTTCACTAAAAATGAAGTAGACTTTTTAGTAAGAATACAATAATATACGTGTGCTTTGTCAGAAAATGGAATTTCTATTTTAAGTAATAATTTAATATGCATTAATTCTTCATTCTTTTTAAATACTGAAATTAGTCAGGACTGCAGGGCATAACTCTCAACTGTCCAGATTTTTGCAGAATGCCAGGATTTATTTCTTATATTTTTGGTCCGTTCAATTTAAAATGTTGGGTTTTATGGCAACCATTGGAAAATCACTGAGGATTGAAGTCAGAAAATAATGATGAACATTTGAGTTTCAGACTTCATACCCTTCAGAAAATTCATTCTAATGCATAACCTGTTTTCTACCAAATTCCTACATTTGTAAGAGCAATAGTTAAAAAATGTCCCTATTTTTAAGGGCTTTGTCCACATTGCTTGCTCTAAGAGGTTGAGAGGTATGCTGCAGGATTCTTATTTTTAATCAAAGTGCATTCTGTAACACAAGGAAAAAATGCAGCACATACCTCCAATAAAATTGGGCTTGAATGATTATAGGCTGACTGACATGTCTTAGTTTCCTCGGTGTCATTTGTCATATACCTGCTGATTTAATTAAAAATGGTTAAAACATGTGGAATGCCAGTCCCTCCTATAAACACTAGAGGGTAGTATTTAACATAAACATGAATTTGTCAAGAATGTTGATATCCGCGGTGGTGCAGTGGTAGCGTTGTTGCCTCATAGCAAGAGGTTCTCCCGTTCGATTCTCAGCTGGAGTGTGGGAGTGCCTTCTGTGTGGAGTCTGCATGTCCTCCCCACGGTTTGTGGGCATTCAAAAGACATGCGTAAATGGGTGTGCCTTCGTTGAATGTTGAGCTGGCACCTTGAAGTTCGTGAAAATCTACTGCCAATCATTAGCGGACCGGAGTTCTGCTGTGGCGACCGCCGAAAGACAAACAACAACAACATGAATTTGTCAAGAATGAGCCATGCTTGCATTTTATTTGACTAACTTCTGCAGACCTCTCGGCTGTCCATATTTAGAAGGAGCATCCAGGGTGTCCCTATTTTTGGAGGATTATCCCTGTTTTAAGGATTGTTTTTTTCACTTCACACAATTTTCTGAATCCCCCTTATTATGTGATTTCTGAAACTGTCTACTACACAGAAAAACGCACTACGACAAATGCACTAGTGACAACAATAATTTAAAGAACAAGGACACACATCTTACAAGTACCTTTTTCTGAAGCAAAAATAAGTGACCTGGTGTAGTAGAATTTTGTGATACAGTTCATTAAAGTTCATAGATTTTAAAGTCTTTGATAATGTGCTTATATTTTTTCCATAATTTTTGTCACATTTTGTTTTTCAAACATGTTTTTTTCTGAGTAGTATTCCATATTCCTACCAGACAAAAGAAGAGCTATGTCCTGTCTGATATTCAAATGTTATATTAATTAGATGTCCAGATTTCTTGGTTGGATGTTCTTACCTTTCAATGGGCTTTGCTCCTATTTTCAATGTTTTCATGTTGAGAAGTATGCCCAGAAGATGTTTTAGAATATTTCCATGCTATAATTAAATATAAATATCAATATATTTAGGATTCTTTAGTAGGTGTATTCTTACAATGCATTCAATTATGCACAGTAAATTTGCCTTAAGACAAAATATGTGTTGTGAAGATTAACATAGGCAGCATGCTTCAGTGTTAGGTAAAGACTTCCTAGCCCACTGTGTCTGCCTGTTTTCATACTTAATGGATATAGTGCGTGCCATATTCTCCCACCTTTTTTGTATTACAGGCAGAACACATACCCTCCTTCCCTTTCAGTTATCTCCCCTGTAGTACTTTCATTAGAAATGTCCTTCAGCACTGCATGAGTGCTTCAAGTATAATTATGCCAGGCTCCTGCACAGCAAGTCAGAATGAGAGAAAAAATGACCTGTCATATCTAATCATGAGTTTGCCCTCAGCCACAGGTGCTGGAACTCTAATTCAGTTTCCAAATTATGATTTTCATAGAGTATGTTTTCTTATCTGATCTGAGCTCCCAGAAGCTTAGCAAAAAACAAACAAAAAAAATATGTATATATAATATATGTGTGTGTGTGTGTGTCTGTTACATATATTATATACAGAGAGAGACAGAAAGGTGGAGTAGAAGAGAAGCTAAGAATAGAGAAAGTGAGAGAGAGTGAGAGAGAGAAGACACAAACACACACACACACACACACACACACACACACACACACACACACACACACATATATATATATATATATATATATATATATATATATATATGGATCTAGGATGTTTGCTTGAGTGAGCAAATGTCCGAATCCATAATAACCGAGCACACTTTAACGAAAACACTTTTATCGAAAAAGCGCTTTCGTTAAAGTGTGTTACAAAAAATAATAAAATAAAACACTACATTTACATTTTATCAGGGGGGCTTTTCCCCCCTACACCCCCCATGTGGGGGGCTGTGCCCCCCACACCCCCTACTTTCATATTCTCCCTCCGAGACCGCACTACAGTGGGGAAAAGGGAAATTTGCCTTACCCGCACCATAGTACAGCCTCGGCAAAAGTCATACTTAAACGAAAGTACCTCTTCGGTGAAAAGCACTTTCGCGTAAGTATGCCCGGCCATTTGGGTTTTTCGGTCGTTTGCTCACTTGAGCAAACATCCTAGATCTATATATATATATATATATATATATATATATATATATATATATATGTATATATATATATATATATATATATATATATATATACACACAAATACACTGGTCCACTTCTCATGACTGAAATCTCAAAATACTGAATTTCATTTGACTTAAAACCACAATACCTAATGTTCAAAATACTGAAAACTCATTTGACTGTTTCATTATACTAAAGGCTTACAATGCTCAATTTCAAAATTCTGAATTTTAAGTAATAGATGTGATGTATGTTTCCCTTCACCTGTGACTTGCTTGTGATAAAAACACATTACTGTAACTTAAAGTGCCAACTGTCAGAATACCGATAGTAGTGAATGTGGGTATGTCTCTTTACATTTTTATGGGAAGGGTCTGTATTATAACATCAAAGGTTCAAAACTTCGAATGTTATAGTATCGATCCCACTACATCGAAGGCTGAAAATAGCAAAGCCGCGGAACATCGAATTCTTACCTAGGGCAAGATTTAGGTGGGCCGTTCCGTGGCTTCGCTATTTCCTCCACTGTGGTGCAATAGTTACTGACCTTAGAGTTAGGGTGCGGGTTAAGGTAAGTGGATAGATAGGAATGTATGTATGGTTTAGTGTAGGGTTAGAAGTAGGGTTTTGTTAAGTGTATGTGTGTGTATTAATTAATTTGTTTGTGTATAGTTTCGTAGGGTAAGTGTGTGATAGTTACGGACCTTAGGGTTAGGGTGCGGGTTATGGTTAGTGAATAGATAGGAATGTATGTGCGGTTTAGTGTAGGGTTTTGTTAAGTGTATGTGTGTGGTTTATTTATTTTGGTGTTCTTGTGTTGTTTGTATGTTTCTCGGAACAGAGAATGTTTTCCCTGGGAAAAAATTCGCTATTCTGAGTGTTTGATGTTATCATATTTAGAAATTCCAAGTTCAAGCTTATGGTGTTCCATATTTTGGAATTTCGAATAATATGATATAGAGACCCTATGGGAAGTATGCAATGTAATATGGTGGTTGTTTCGTGTGCTCCATGTCAGTGGTAGCAGTTTGCACAGTACTGTAAGGTAAGTGAAAGGTATATGCCCTTTTCCCCACTGTAGTGTGATCCTGGAGTTAGCATATGTATATATATATATATATATATATATATATATATATATATATATATATATATATATATATATATATATATATATATATATATATGGATTCACTATACAATCTCGAAATAATGAAATGTCGAATTTCAGTGTTTCCAGACTGAATAGTCGAAAAACCACATACACGAAAACCCACAATAACGAACCCTACAATCGCGACCATTCACACACACACACACACACACACACACACACACACACACACACACACACACACACACACACACACACACACACAAACCAGGACATAATTACACACACACACATACACCTACCTAACTAAAGAAACATAACAACACACACAAACACACTTAACCGACCTATAAGCATGGGGACAAGACCCCCTGCACCCCCCCACATCCCCCTACTTATATATTGTAACAAAGAGGTCGCACTAAACACACAAACAGACAACAAACACCACTGCACATACTCACGCACACTAAAATCCCTACCCATTATCCTCAAACACACAACACTTACCTGAAACCCCAGATAAATCCACAAATTGCACCACATATCACGAAAGCGACACCACGATAGCGGCGGATTCAACATTTGCAGATTCGGCATGGTGTAGTTTAGGTTAACTGCACTTTCCACTATTCGGTCTCGATGTACTGGATTTCGACACAGTTGGGGGGTGTGGGGGGACATAATTTGGTTTTATATTGTTGAGTTTTTGTTAAAAGGGTAAGTAAGTAGTTTTTACGTTTTGGAAAGAGTTAGTCATTGGTGTATAAGTGTGCATGTCTATGGCTTAAAATTCAGTATTTTGAAATTCAGCATTGTAAGTTTTCAGTATAATGGGACTCAGTCAAATGAGTTTTCAGTATTTTGAACATTAGGTATTGTGGTCTCAGTCAAATGAACTTCAGTATTTTGAGATTTCAGTCATATGAAGTGGACCCACACACACATATATGCCGAGCTTCAGTAACCTTGTAAAACATGTTCTTCAGAATGGCATAATGCAAGGAGATGAAATAACATTTTGCAGTGGACCCAACTGCATACCCTACTACTGTAAATGTACTAAAGGACTTTACTACCTCCCCTACCCACACACACATTCGCAAGCACACTATATTTTATTCTCTCAAAGAGTGCTACTTTTTGGAAAAAGATCAAGTACTGGCAGGCAGTGTAAAAGCAGTCAGACTCTGCCTCTAAGAAGCTATGAGGTCAGGTGACACACTAACCAGTAATATACAAGCATGCCAACACAATGAGCAGCAGTGCTCATTGAATATGCACACTCCTCATCAAGCAGACCTATACTGCAGCACCTTGCCATGGCCAGCAGACATGTTAGTGGCTATGAAAAGGTACAGGGAAGCATGAGCCCACAAATGTAAACAAAAGGTAACCCTAGTAAGTGTGCATGCACAGGCAGCTTATAGAAAGTAAGGGCAAGTTGGCTGAAAGAATTAAGATGTTAAATGGGGGAATGTACACAGAATACAATATTTTTTCCACACAAATAGGTATGAGGGGAGGGTAAGTGGGCAGGGAGGGTAAATTAGCAAAATGTACTCAAAAATGCAGTCAAATATGCTGTAGTCCCAAAGAACATTTTTAATGCAAATACTTCCATACTTAAGCAATAATAATTAATCCTATTCAAAATTTGTGATGGATGCACATAAATAAATATGGATACACTAGCAAAGGATATGAGAGGGACTCAAAGCTACAGTGTCACAAAGGGAAGTAAATGTGATATAAATGTTAAAATGCTGAGTTCAGACAAGTTATCAAGGACAGTAGATACATTAAGGGATACTTGCACATATAGCAATTATTGCATATGAGATGTGGATACAGGGAATTTATTTGTGCTAACCGACAGTAATGCTACATTCTCCACATCATCAAGTATAAACAAGAAGAAATGAACCCTACAGCTGTTGTGCCATGTACATCAGAAATAGAAATGTTTTTGCCATTTGTTGTCATTTGCAACCACAGAAAGGGGGGTTTATTACATTTAAATGTATCAGACAAGCAAGTTGGATATTCACATAAGTAAACAGTAATATAATAACACTCGAAATACACAAGTGACAGATGACACCATAGATATGATGATACATCATTAGTTCCAGGTCTCTGGTTGTAAATGGCATGCATCTTCTAAATGATTGTACTGGACATGCTCACAAGGAAGTACAGAGAACACTGCCATAATAGCAAGTAAACAACACAAACACACAAGAAAGTGCCATAACACAGGCCCAGTCACACTTTATGATGATCTTGCAGCATGCTACTTAAATATTATGTAAGCCCTCATGTAGAGTGTGAAGAAAAGAAATACAATTATACATAAGTATTTAGATGAAGAATGCAACGCATACATTATTATTTGGAAAACAAGTAATGCCCATGAGCAATCAATGACATACCCAAAGGATTTGTGCTTGCCAAACATGAATGCATGCCAGGACAGATACTAGAAAGCTGTGTATCAACCATTGACACCATAGAAACGGCCATACTGTTTGTCTCATGAAGTATACCCTTGAAGGGTTTACAGCACTCTCCTATTGTAAGTGGTACCAATCCCTTATCTTGGAGCATGAGCCATTAAAAAGGTGACCCTCTGACTGTGCCATAACTACTTTCTTTGCCTGAGCCACTCCTGTGGGACACAGTTATCTGACAGACAGATGTTACCAGATTCAAACTACTTCCTGTCATACTGCTGATTCTGCGTCAGGAGATAACAATGGAGCTTGTCATAAATACATGAAATTAATGTGTGAAGTAAGAAAAGACTTTTAAAAATAATTTGTATAATATTAATTCGTCAAAATGATGACAAGAAGGTATCTCTGTTAATGTTCACACTAGTGTGAACAGTCCAGTATCAGTGTTTCTTGGTGAAGGAATCTTTTTCCGTTATTCTGCACATGCACTATCTCAAAATGGAAGCACACTCAATCTGTGTAGATTTTATTTATTTATTTATTTATTTACATTTGTTGACTGGGTGTGTCCGACTGGACGTAGGTCCATTTTTAGCAGAGGCCCGGGGAGAAAAGCTCCACAGTTAAAATAAACAGACAGTAGTTACATTGGATTACATAGCGATTAACAATTTAACATAGCAATTACTTACAACATATTTACAGATGAAGAACATAGTACGTCAGTAGACAACTAGAATCTTTATCTGTGAAGTACATAACAGGCATTAACAAATGTAACAATGAGAAGTTCCTGCTGTATAATAAGTACTAGGCTTATGAGCATCTGAGCTTGCTATAATCAAGGTAGTTAGTAGGTAGGTAGGTAGGTAGATATACCCTACAAGTCAGTACTCAAGGCATGTATCACAAGAGCACTCACAACATGGCATTTACAGAACAGCTGTTTCACTGCCATGAAATTGCCAAATACATTTTTATTTGTTTGTCCAATTTAACAGTAGTTACAAATAACTTGATGCAGTGTTTGTGTAAGATCAGTACATTCATTTTAATGTTGCTCTTTCCTGGAGTTGAACAGCAAGCTATGTAAATCTGCTGACTTAAATGATTGGGTAGATTATAAGTGATGTATAATGTTTGCAATTGGAAGTGTGTCAGTATGGTTTGTGATGTAAAAGGCATGCAAGCAGTATTGTTTTCATTTATATAAATGTATGATTACTTATGTCATAAGTGATGATTTAATAAAGATGTTTTTTTTTTTAAAAAAAGGGGCAAGAATTGAATAATTTATGTAATGTTGCTTAGGTTGTATGATATATAGCAATATATGTGAAGTATAATGTTTTTAAATTTTAACTTGTTAATACTGTTTTATTACTTTTATATAAATGTGAATGTGCCTATTCAAAAACACATCTGTGAGACTCTACCTATGTGAAGTCATTACATCATATGATTGTGTGGCAAACAATTTATATGAGATAAAAGGGATGGGCAGGCCTCTCCCACTTTAACTGTACACATTAAAACTGTGGTAGATGTCATTCATGTGTAATAGTATAAGGAAAAACTGCAAGAAAAACCCAGCCAAGTTAGAGTTTTTACTTTGTGATACCTTAAACCTCCTGTAATGCAGGCCCACGGAATATATGCAAATGACCCCTTATGCTGTGCTGACAAGCTCAATAAGCTCTATCTTGGCTGAGTTTTTCTTGCAGCTTTTTTTCTGAATGGTTTGTCTGTGTGACCTTTTTAGCCTTTCATTTGGGTGTTAGTTGGGATATTTTGCAGGCAACTTAATTTTTATGGGCATCATCTGGGTTTAAAGACCCTGCGTTTTGTAAGTTTAAACAATATATGCTGTGCTGATGAGGTCAAGAGAAAGATCAAACATGCATATCCACAGGCGGTGGGATTTGGCTTTATGGACATGAATGTAACCATAAAGATATAAAAAGTAAAAAGTCATGGTCATTCAGAAGCCATTTGGCTTTATTGGCATGAATGTAACCTAACCATAAAGATGTAAAAAGTCATGCTTATTCAGAAGCCATGTAACTGAAACACTTGATGTCCTTAAGGGTCATTTGCATATATCTTATGGGCCTCCATTACAGGATATTTAAGGTATTACACAGTGAAAAACTTTAGCTTGGCTGTTTTTTTTTTTTTTTTTTGCAGTTTTTACTGAATAGTTTGTCTGTATAATCTTTTTACCTGTTTGTTTGGATGTTAGTTGGGAAAAGTTTGCAGGCACCTTAGTGTTTATGGGCTTCAGCTGGGTTTAAAGACCCTGTATTTCTGAAGTATAGTCAAATTATCTACTTATGCTGTTCTGATGAGGTCAATAAAAAGACCAAAACATGCATGTTCACATATAGTAGCATTTGACTTTATTGGCCTGAATATAACCACAAACATTTAAAAAGTCAAATTGCACAGCCATTCAGAAGCCATGTATCTGAAATGCTTGATTTCCATAAGAGGTCATTTGCATATATCCCATGGGCCTCTATTACAGGACATTTAAGGTATCACACAGTGAAAACTCTAAATTGGCTTGGTTTTTCTTGCCATTTTTACTAAATGGTTTGTCTGTGTGACATTTTTAGCCCTTGGCTAACACTATAAGTACAGTCAGTCAATGTGGAATTTGAACACCTGTCAGTGTCATAACAGAAACTACATGATATTGTGAAGAATGAATGCACCACAATAGAATTGTTGATAAAACTGTGAGAGATTTTGGTATTTGAAGGTAAGACATGCTGCAAGGGATATCTGTGCTTGTAAGTTGTTCAAAAGACTGTTGCTATATGTATATTTATCACACAACATTGTCTGATGCTAGGTATACCCAAACACATGATACATAATGCAGTTCTCACTATGACAGTAGAATAGCAAGCATGCACAATGCAGAAAAATAATCATGGATTTGAATGCATGCCTTACTAAGGAACATTGACTCTTTACGTCAGTCTACAGGAGAAGCCTTAGTACTTCTGTTAGGAAAACTAAGTTTCATCAAGTGGCATCATCAATATAATATAAAGCATTTTTTTCTGAGAAAAATGAGCAGAAGTTGTTGTAAAAGGAATCCTCAGCTGGACATGAGCACAGCAAATAGCTGGGTGACAACATTGTTACTTACATGCACATTCAAGGTAATACTGACACAGTAACACTGTACAACTACACATCCTGTTTGAATGTGATGCCTTTTCTACACAATATGAGAAAGAAACACACAGTAGTCAATTATTCAAACCACCTACTTATTTAGTTGCACAGTCTACAGAGCACAGTATCAACAGCCAGAACCACAGGAAAGAATTGATGTAATCATTGTGGTTTCAAAAATGGGTTTTACCTGGGGATGCTATAAATTTATAGAGTAGCCCACTGCCAGCTCCTACACTTTCTCCTGCCAGTCTGGTTGATATGGGCATCCTGAGATAGTGTAGCAACTGCCTCATGTACACAGACAACCCTCTACTACTACCACCAAGGAACACAATTTGTGAGAGATGTGATTACATTAAGATCTTACAGTCAATGCTCTCTCCCTCACAAACCAGTATATCTGGTACTGAGAAGGTTGTCACCATAAACACTACACCTCAACCACCACACACACCTACACAACACACACCCACATATGTGGAGGTCCTCAACAAAAACATACCCAAACAAAAGAGACCTCTGAGGCAAAAACACACGTGAACTCCACTGCCCACCACACTACACAAATTCCACACACCTGTGTCTCACAGCCGCTTTGCCAGAGATGGCCTGCATCTGTCTCCCTTGGGCTTCAGGCTCCTGGAAAAGCTCTTTCCTCCCTCATAGTGCCTTTTTTAGGGAATGCCATGAGGTCAAAATTATCAACATGAAAATTCCATCAAAATGCAAATGAGATGTCATGTTTCTAAACATTAGGAGTCTAAACATGAAACTGCAATCATTGCAAGCATTCTTAACCCTGGAAGATGCTGACATTTGTGCAGTCACTGAAATCTGGTTCAAAGCTGCAGAATGCACCCCAGCCATACCAGGTTACTCACCCTATCATACATTCAGACCATAAAACATAGGCAGAAAAGTAAAAGGAGGTGGAGTTGCAATATATATATAAAGACATACACTCCTCCAGGCTGGTGAAACAGTATTATGCACAGGAGACACTCCAGGTGCAGTTAACCATTGGCAGGACCCCTATTCAAATAATAGCAAGCTATAGGCCCCCGACTTTGACTCAAGATACCTACTTCACCTATCTGGACCTCTTCAAATCTATCAAGATTCAACCCTTTACCCTGATCCTGGGCGACTGTAACTATCCAACCACATAATTGAAGAACTTCTTCTTCTTCTTCTACTTTCAGCTTTTACCACTTAGGGGTCACCACAGGGGATCACCTGTCTGCTCATGATTGGCAGTGGAGTTTTTATGGTGTCGAGTTGCCAGCCCAGTGCCCAACCGTCCACAGAAGGTACACACATGCATGCACTCATGCCTAGGGCCAATTTAGACTGGCCAATCCACCTACAGCATGTCTTTGGGATGTGGGAGGAACCTGTAGCACCCAGAGGAAACCCACATGACCACAGGGAGGCCATGCAGACTCTGTACAGAAGGCACCCTAGCTGAGGATCAAACCGGAGAACCTCTTTCTGTGAGGTGGCAATGCTAATCGCTGCACCACCGCAGCCACCCTACATACTTGAAGAACTACTTATCCAAAACACAAATGCCCAGGGATTCTTTGATTTCTTCAGTGCAAATGCCTTGGACCAGCTGGTTGACACCCCTACAAGAGGTGAAAATATCATGGACTTGGTATTAACCAACATGAGTAACCACGGCAGCATCCCTACATTGTCATTCTCCCTGGTAAGATCCGACCACAAAGAGGTCACATTTGAAGTCACCATCTCCCCCAACCACCCCCTAGATAGGGTCAAACAAAAAAAACTTCTCAAGAGTGTTTGATAAAGTCTCTTGAATTGTATAATTGGAGATGAAAGCACTTATTATTTTACTTTGGTGAATACTGATAATCGTTTTTATTCTAATAAAGGACTGTTTTTACCATTCTGCATTGGTATATATTTACCAGTGGACTCCATTCTGTTTTTTGGGTTTACTTGTTGGTTTCTTTTCTATCACTTTCTAGGTATTGAACCAACACACAATTAAGCTGGTGTACTCATCACCTAATACAATCAGCAAGAGCTGTTGTAGCAAGTATGTATGGTTGAAATAAAAGTTTAGGTGTGCTTGCTCAAGATAGTAAACAGTGATGGACTGAAAATACTTATCTACCTTGCTTTTGGATGTGATGCATACTTACCCCAGGCCTGTTTGAGGTGAGTTAGTTTCTTCTTATGCATCTCATGGTTTTCTGCTATCTCTTCTATAGCTGTAAAGTAGAGGAAATTAAAGAGATATGAAAGCATAATGACTAATTTTGCAGGCTAATCAATGCCTTATCATAGACTGTTGATGGATCACTGTACTTACACAAATGAGGGGTGTTTGCAGTCATAAATACATCTCCCATTTGGCTCATGAGGTCCTGCTTGCACCTCCTCATGTCACTGTAGTGGTGGTGACATTACTCATCAGTGCCTGGGATACCAGTTACACTGGAAGCAGCCTTGGCCAAGCTATTACAAGCCTCAGCCTTACACTGAGACCTAGTATAATCTTCCGGCAGCAGCCTCCAGCTGTAGTGCTTGATGAGGAGCATCACAAAAATCCTGGACTCCACCACACCTCACATTTGTGTTCTGAATGGAACACCATCCCTACCTTCATCAGCCATATCTGCAGAAGTTAAGTTCGTAATATGTGTCTCAATTGGTGGACAATTCTGATCTCACATATGCAAAAGATGCACAGCCTTTCCAGCTGCATTTGTGCAATTGAAAGCACAGCAATGGCTTTGTAGACACACTGGTACTGATTACATCACAAAGCTCTGAAGATGTGAAACATTTCAATGAAATTTGGCCATGTGTGATGCTCAACATATCAATGCATGCTCCAATGTTAAACACTGATATGCTTTATGGTGTTTATTATAATCATGGTTAGTTGGAGGAAAATTGGTATGCCTTTTATCTTATTGGCCTGTTGGGATTTAGTAGTAACACCTGGTAAATGAACCCATGAGAAAAAGAAGGATAAACTGTTAAACATTGCTTATCAACTCTCAGTTTTACAGGAGAACTTACTTTTTAGGATGTTAAGAATGATTGGAGATATACTTGATGCCTGTATTTATGTGACTTTAAGTAGTCATTGGACTTCATTTATATGAAAAAGGCAATATTTGTGGTTGTAAATAAATTTCAGAAGCATGATCAGTTACATGCCTGCCTTCCTCATTAGTTGATATTCAGTGAAAGTGTTATCCATTTTTATTTGAAAAGTGTAAATTCTTTTGTTTAATGCTGCAATGCACTACAGAGTTACAATGCTATCATCCTCCTTACATGCTTTATATATTATTTTTCATTTCCTTCACATTTTTTGGGGAGAGAGGGTCTGTGTGTACTCATATGGAGCCTTTCTTTTTTTAATTATTTTATGCATAATGGATGCATACATTCATACATATTTATCTTGTTAATAATTAGTTGTGGCTTAATTTTTTTGCTCTTGTATGTTTCATCTCATAGAAGGCTATGGTGCCCAAGGCATCTGTCCCCAATAAACAGCTATAAAGTGACACAGAAAATGAAGTTATAATCCAGACACTATGTTGACATGGCTCATTCCTCTTAGACAGTGGCAGAAGTGACAAGTCCTCCCTTGACCGTATCTGGGAGCAGGGGCTCAGTGATGTCAGAAGTAATGTTGGAAGCCATGGACACACCTGTTTGAAAAGCAGGCAAAACACAAGTGAGCTGATGATGTAGGTGAAATTTAGGGTGGCTGCAATTGCCTGAGAATGTATGGTGACAGGGGTGGTCCTGCTACCAAACCACCACTGGCTGAAACAGAGGTGTTTCTGTCCACTGTCAGAGATTGGGACAGCTCGGCAGAGGGCTCACACAGAATCATTTATGCTGGGGCTGACATGGAGGACAACCCAAATGTGCCTACAGCACAACTTCCAGGTGTAATCCTCACAATATATATATATATATATATATATATATATATATATATATATATATATATATATCATCATCTTTCCGCTGTTCCCATTAGGGGTCACCACAGTGGATCACCTGTTTCCATTTCTTCTGGTCCTCTGCATCTTGCTCTGTCACACCAACCCACCAACCACCTGCATGTCCTCTCTCACCACATCCATAAACTTTATCTTAGGCCTTCCTCTTTTCCTGTTACTTGGTAGCTTCATCCTTAGCATCTTTTTCCCAATATACTCAGCATCCCTCCCCAGCACATGTCCAAACCAACGTAATCTTGCCTCTCCGGCTTTGTCTCCAAACCGTCCAACCTGGGCTGACTCTCTAATATACTTATTCCTAATCCTGTCCACCCTCGTCACACCCAGTGCAAATCTTAACATCTTTATCTCTGCCACATCCAGTTCTAACTCCTGCCTTTTTGTCACTGCCACTGTCTCCAACCCATATAACATAGCTGATCTCACTACCCTCTTGTAGACCTTCCCTTTCACTCTTACTGGTACGCGTCTGTCACAAATCACTCCTGACACTCTTCTCCACCTACTCCATCCTGCCTGTACTCTCTTCTTCACCTCTCTTCCACACTCACCAATACTCTGAACTATTGATCCCAAGTATTTAAACTCATCCACCTTCACCACCTCTACTCCTTGCATCCTCACCATTCCTCTATCCTCCCTCTCATTCACACACATATATTCTGTCTTAGTCCTGCTGACCTTCATTCCTCTTCTCTCTAGAGCATATCTCCATCTATCCAGGATCTCCTCCACCTGTTCCGTACTCTCACTACAGATCACAATGTCATCTGCAAACATCATAGTCCACGGGGACTCCTGTCTGATCTCGTCTGTCATCCTGTCCATCACCATTGCAAATAAGAAAGGGCTCAGAGCTGATACTTGATGTAATCCCACCTCCACCTTAAACACATCTGTCACTCCCACCGCAGACCTCACCACTGTCACACTACCCTCGTACATATCCTGTACCCCTCTTACTTACTTCTCTGACACTCCTGACTTCCTCATACAATACCACAACTCTTTATGTGTGTGTGTGTGTGTGTGTGTGTGTGTGTGTGTGTGTGTGTGTGTGTGTGTGTGTGTGTGTGTGTGTGTGTGTGTGTGTGTGTGTGTGTGTGTGTGTGTGTGTGTGTGTGATATATATTATATACAGAGAGAGAGAGAGAGAGACAGACGGGTGGAGTAGAAGAGAAGCTAAGAATAAAGAAATAGAGAGAGAGAGAGAGAGAGAGAGAGAAGAATGGGGGGCATTAAACTGGACAAAAGACTTTTGTATGTGATGTTTCATACTCTGCAGATGTAAAATGCATTGTTTTCATTTCCTTCTGTCATTTGTATTTTAATGCTTATTAACCATGTTTCATCTCCCTTTCTTATATGTAAAATGATAAAGATCACCAATGGCTCTGTTAAATCAGCCTCACATCCAGGAGCCCTACATATTACAATAAGTGAGTCACAGGATGGACCATGTTTCTATGAATGACATTGCCATTCCTCTCGAGTGGACCCATCCTGATCATGTCCCAAATGTGAAAAGTGAAAAAATAATTATCTGATGATTCAATGCTGTGCTTTGAAAGAGGATTCATGACTTAAGTCTGTTTCTAATTTCAGACATGTATTGGGCTATCCTCCTTTTAAACTTAGAAATAGTCTTTTCTATGTAAAAAAAACTTGTCACTTGGAGCACTGGGATCTATAAATAATATTTTCACTGCTACCTACTCCCACCTACCTTACTGTTATATTTATTACCATACTGGGGCAGGTGAAAAGATCTCTGCAGCTCATGATTTCACAAAAGCTACAGAAAGGGGTCCCACATTTAAAGGTAACAAGTTTCTTCATACTGTCTTTATTGAACATGCCTTCTAAATGAGACCTAATGTTCCTACCTTTTTTGAAAACAAAAGGAGGGCCAGGATCCAAAATCTTGCTCACCAGTCTATTACGAAACAAAATGGACCAGTTGTCACAAATTATTCTTTTAATTTCAAGAACATCTTTACTGAAAGTTAAGGTCAGACATCATTTTAGTTTTTCTTTGCTTTGGTAAGTGTACCTTTTTCCTTTGGTAAGCGTAGGGACTATCGAAATCACGTAAAACCTTCTTTGAGGGTTCATATAATGAAGTATCCCCCCTTGCTTTTAGGTCCTTACTAGGATGAATAATACATCTGATAGTCCCACTCTAATAGCCTCTCTCAAGGAAATCTTTGGCTATGTCCTGAAGGTTCTTTAAAAAATTAGCTGTTTCTGTGGACATGTGAACAATCTGCATACCCTCTGACTTTATTACATCATGCTTATTCATTTGTCATTGTCAGTGCATGCTACTGGCATGAAGCAGTAAGTTTACCCGGGTGAGTTTGTGAAATAAATCATAGTAAAGTTCTTGTGACTATTTGTACTTGAGTCTTGTAGCCCTGGTCAACTTCTTCTATCTTTCTCCGTTGCATGCAAATGGAACTCACTCACTCCCCACATCCATACAGCACAAAATCTTTCTTCTTTTAAGGCATTGCTACACTCTTATCTCTCCTCTACCTGGGAATGTACCTGCTCCCATCCATTCTAACCCCCCTTCCACTCCTTCTCCTACTCACACTGCACTACTCTAGCTCAATTATGCTTTCTGCCTACCACATATGGGGAGGTGAGGGGACGGGGGTGAATATGTGCATTTCCTATTTAGGAATCTTCTACTGATGTAACTGTTACTGTTTGTACTACTTCTTGTTTGATCATCGATTGTCTGTAACTAGAACATACTGTATCAACTCCTGGTATTTCTTATATTATCTGTTGCATACAAATTTTTGAACTATTACTGTATTAATTTCTTGTTAAACTACCTCTTTGATTTTGTACATATTTACTGTGGAGCTTTCTCCCTGGGCCTCCATTAAAAAAGGGCTCATCTCGGCCCATTGGACTTTCCCAGTTAACAAACTTCAAATAAATAAAAATAAATAAAGATCATAGTGAAATCCAGAAAACTAACCTTATGGTAGTTGTGATGAGTAGTAAATTTCAAAAAGTCAGTCTGTTGTGAAATGTGTACAGAAAATTCACAGTTAACATTTGATGAAGCAGCAGAACTCTCAGTTATCGACTGTTTCATTCTCTCACTTAGCTAATGCTGTATTACCTAGGTAGAGTCCATAGCTGCTTCCAATGCAATTCCACATTTCTGTTTATAAATATTGCCATTAAATCCAAAGAAAGTTGTTGCTCAGTACCAAATGCAATAAGTTGGAAATTAGGGTAATCTAACCTAGGAGGGATAAGGTTTCCATTATCATGGAATCTCTCTCAGCCTCTATACAGCACACCTGAGGCAGCTTGGTGTAAGGTGCCTCTACACCAATAGTCAGCAAAATTGAATCACCAGACTAAGGAACTTAATTTCCCACAGAAAATCAAGTGTCCATCACAAAGGAGTTAGCCCTGCTAGCCAAAGATTTAATATGATATTCCAGAAGAATTGTTGCTGGTTCAGTGATGCCACCTTCCCCTGTAAATAACTTAGGATCTCCCAGGCCCCTGCTTACACTTATCAAGTGTACCAGAATTTGCCAGAGATTTGGTATGCATGGCTAAGCTTAGAAATGCCCCAGTGGTTGTTAGCCCAGTACACCTCGATGAACCTATGGGCTACTACTAGGAAATCATGAAGTCTTCCATTGATAAGGTCTTCCTCATCTAAATCTGTTGCAGGGTGTCACGTATGTTCATATATGAGGAAGTAACAAACTCAATGCTGATGTTATTATAAAAGTAAATGTAACTAAGCATGCCTTTGATCTTTTGAATATATTTGTCAGTGTCAGCTTCCATGAACTGACATGATTTATTTGAGCTCATGACTCTGAGGGCTTTAATTTCATCTTTAATCATGTTGTAAAACTTCTTGTAGCAAGGTATACTGAGGGCTGTTATTATGTCTGCCTCACATTTACTCTCAAAAGCACTCAGCATCAGATTAATGGTAGGAAAAATCTCTTGTTTTTTTTTCCATTGTACCCTGTTCTGGTTGTTAATGGTACCTTTCACTTTATCATGAAAAATACTTGCAAATTCAGCTTCTGCACATACTGCTTTAAGTCAATGATGGTGTCTACCACATTAATCTGGTAATGGGGAATAAAAGTCATGCCTTTTTCAAAGAAAATAGAAAGAGGTTTAGAAGGGTGGTTACAGACCTTAGTCTGGGGTTTGGGAATCCTGTTGTTGGGTAAAAGGTCACGAGCCCCTTCTGGTCTCTCTTCCATTGAAAGGAGCAGTCCCTGCAACTGTAGAGAGAATCATGATAGCCCTGCTGAGCAAACCTTACTATCTGATTCCTCAGTGTGGAATTCAGATGAGCATCCATCTGCAGCTCTCTCCTGTGAGGAATTTCTAGCTCCAAAGGAACAGAACCCCCTTGAAAAACATATGAGGTATCCTGCGTGAAGTGAACACTAGTGTTAGGTTCCCTAGCAAACAAATCTTGGTGATGTTCTCAATAACTTTGGGACTGGCCTAGGAGAAGAATCAAACTGAAGTGGGGTTGGTGGCATGCATCCAAATGTTTAGCCTTAGATGTCTGTTTCTGGGTTACTAGGATGTTGCTTTGTAAGTTTCCTCTCAAAATGAAGTTACCATCTGTGCCTTTCTCTTGATAGACCCTGTAATCCCTGATGTCACGTTCAAGTTGTTGCAGTCTACTTCTTTTGACTTTCATTTCATCGGCAGCCACTCTGCCTCAAATCTCATTGAATGTGCTGTCAGGTACACCAGACTCTGTCTTTTTCTTCAAGAGTAATGCTTTCGTTAGCAACCAAATCATAAGAACACCCACCAGTTTCCAACCTCCTTCCTCAAGAATTTTGTTCCATTCAGTCAAACAGTCCTTTTCAACATTATTCCATATAGGAATTTTGCTAAGTCGCAGTCCTCTGGGTATTCTCTTATCCTCAAAGCTTATGTTAAGTAAAATTTTCTCCCATTTTAAGCTTTTCATTTTTTTTCTCTATTGAAATGTGGTAGTTTCCAGATTGTGGGTGTTGCCATTAGTATCCATGGGTAAAATCAGGTTACTTGTGTTCCTGTTCAGCAGTTGTGTTTTGTCCCAGCATATAGCTTTCAAGGCACTTCTAAACTCATCATTTGTCAAATAATGTATTAGCCCTTCTGTTGTATTACCTTCATTATTTATTTTGTAAAAAAAATAAAAAATTGCTGATAAACAGTGAGTAAAAGTCAGGAAATCACACACTGAAAAAACAGAGCAGTGATATGAACTGTATTATGAAACTCCAGATAAACAAAAGGCAACTCAAATGACAAAGAACACCAATGACAGTGGTAAATCCACCTCACATTCAGGATCCCTGTGTATTACAAAAAGTGAATTTTAGGATGAACAAATACAAAAAGCACAACAGAGATTCAAGGAGATAGCTGTTCCCAGTGTTAAGACAGAAGATTGACCTACCTTTCTTATTTGTGAAAAATAATGCATTTCCATAGCGACAAGCTGCTTTTTAAGGCTAAACGTTAATGTTTTCTGAACACTTACAAGCTGTTTTTCACATCTTGGGGGAATAAAGTTATTTAAAATTGTTTATCTCTATAATAGCTAAAAGACAGCAATTACTTTAAGTAGGAATGCAGGCTGTAACATGTGTCTTAGCATGGATAACCTTAACTTTAGGCTAGGGGTTGCCTGTGTGTGAAGCTGTCAGTTTGGGACAATTGTTCAAATCAGTAGGGTTAAACCTCAATATTTGAAGATGTATATAGTTTTGTGTGTTTGTTTTAAGTTAATAGGTCCTGGGGGTATTCTGGGGATGTTTTTTTTTTTTGCTTGAGGGTTTTCATTAAATAAAAAAAATTCAGAAATATGACATCGGTTTAAAGGGAGCTAACAAGAAACAACTGCATAAAAGATAAAGCTGCTAAGAGTAGTGGGTGCATGTAACATAAAAGCTGGAAATAGACATTTAAAAAGCTGTCAGAGATATAAATATATAATAGGTAGAAATATTAACTACTAATCATCATAATGACTTCACCAACCATATTATTTTGGAACGTGAGTGGCCTCACATGTATAGACAAAAAGAAAATAGTATTGAATTATTTTAAGAAATGCAGAGTGCAAGTAGCAATGCCAAGAGAGACACTCTTGGAAAGAAAGAGTATATGAACTTGAGAAAAAAAATTCATGAGGGATATTCAGCAGCGTATCGGGAACAGAGGAAAAGGTGTGTACTTATGTTAGCTGTTAAAGGAGCTCCAGCAGTGATAGAAGAGGGAAAAGAGATAATAATGCTAGATTTGTAGTGGTAAGGGGCTACTGGCAAGGGAGGAGGATTATGCTGCCATGTGTTTATATTCCTCCTAAAACTGCTATTATGGAGCTTAACAAATTTTGGGGAGAAATAATCAGCTTTCAGCAGGGAGTATTACTTATATTTGGGGACTAGAAATTGAATTGCAACTGTGGAGATGTATCCGGAGGACCTAGTTTGGAACATAGGAAAAAACAGGGTAGATTTCTGAAGAAATTTTGAAAATATTTGCAACTTCAGTAGTAGGAACGCAGAGACAATTTACATATTATTCACCACGGTACAATAACTGGGCTACACTAGATAGAAATTGTATTTCACAGGAACATGTGCATTTAATTGAATTGGACATGCATTTAATAACTATTTCAGATCATGTACCAATAATAACTAAGATAAAAATGCAGGGTAATGAAATAAGAATGAGACGCTGGTGCTTCCCCACCTACCTATTAAAAAGAGAGGAATTTAAGGAATTTGTAGTGGAAATTATTCCAGATTTATTAGGGAAGATAGAAATTTCTTCAGAAGTTATAGCTAGTGAGTGGGATAAAATGAAAGTGGAGTTTAAGAATAGGGTATTAATAAAAGGGAAAGAGCTATGGTTTAGAACTAACAGGAATTATTTAGAGAGACTGACAAAGGTTAAAGTATTAGAAAATAAGGGAAATCTCACAGAACAAAATGAGACCCAATGGTAGTTCGCTAAAGAGAAAATAAGGGAGTCTCTGGCTGATATGCATGAGTTTAGAAAGACTGCTGTTAAGCAACCATTTATTGATAATCCAGAGCACAAAAACTTTTAGCACAATGATTTAGGCAACATAAAGTAGAAAGAGTTACTGACAAACTTAGAGAGACTATAACAAGAAAAATAACCAGAGAACCTATAGACGTATTAGAGATATTTTGGAAATGTTATGGAAGACTTAGGTATGTAAGGGTTAGAAGAAGATGAGGCTCAACAATTAAGAGCTATTATAGGAGGAAATGAGATAAAAATGATGATGTACAATCAATCTGCAGCAACGTCTCCAGGAATAGACGTCATTCTTGTGGAAGTTTGGAAGCTAGAAGGGAAGAAAGTGATAAAGATCTGGAAGATTTTTTGTTAAACAGCATTTTAAAAGGTGGGGAAGCATCAGTATACTGGAGAAAAGCTATGGTGGCTATAATACCTAAAGATTGGAAAGACTCATCAGACCCAGCTTCATATAGGACCATTTCAATTTTAAATCATGATTATAAATTGTTTATGCCTATAATAGCTAAAATAATGGTGATGTTGTTGCCAAAATGTATATATATATATATATATATATATATATATATATATATATATATGGATCAATGTGGTTTGGTGGAGGGGAGGCAAACATTTTACAACATTAATAGGACAATGTTGATCTAAAGGGAAGTAGAATGTAAGGAAATACCACTGTTGTTGGTGGATCTTGATGTAAAGAAAGCATTCAACAGATTAAGCTAGGATTTTATGAGTAGGGCAATGGAAGCATTTGCATTCCCTGATACAATAATGAGGTTAATTAAGATACTATATGAGAGATCATAGGGAAATATTAAAGTGGAAGGTTTCTTTTCTGGCTAGTTGCGACTGAACAGAAGAACCAGGCAGGGGTGTCTTTTCCCATTTGTTACTTGTTTTGTATGTAGATTCATTGACATAGAAAATATGGGACTTAGAAATTCAAGAATTATAATTGGTATGGTAATCAGGAAAACTTGGCTTTATTTGCAGATTATATTATTTTGCTCCTTATCAAACCAGAAAAGGACACCTCAGTCTTGTGTAACATTCTGAGACAGTTTCAACTCTTTTTGGCATATAAAATTTATGAAGCTAAAACAAAGGCTATAGCTGTAAAGTATCTACACACACATGAACTGGTCCAGCAATGCCTATATTTATGGGGACACAATAAAATAAAGTATTTAGGACTATGTATTAAAATGGAGTCCATTGTAATAGCTAAAGATATATACAAATAGACTAAACAAAAGATAATGCAAAAACTTAAAAACTGGAAGCTCTTCTTTGTGGATATGGATAGCAAGATACAAGCAGTGAAAATATTTTTAGTCCCTTTAGTTTTATGTACAAGTCAGGCATATTTTTATCAACCAGAGCAGAAGTTGTGGACAGTAATTAATAAAGAGATTAATGATTTTAATTAAGAAACAGTTGAACGATTTTATCTGGAAGAGGAAAACAGCAAGGGTTAAGTGGGATAAAGTAATCCTTCCAATAGAAAAAGGAGGGTTAGGATTACCTGATTTGAAGGAATATTTTAAATCTACACAGTTAAGGCTGATGTACATAACAGAAGCAGAAAGCTACAACATGGAAAGGGATAATGAGGAAACATTGGGGAAATTTAAAAAAATAAGGACATAATGGGATTTTGGATGCAGACCCTTAAGAAGGATAACAACAGTCACATATAATATTATATTCATAAAAAAGTAGAAAGTATTTAAAGAACCAAGCCAACACAAGAATGGAGAAATGAGATTTTGCCAATAGGTATGACTGCAATTAGGGACACAGAGGATAGGAAAGAGCGGGGCTGGAATTTACCATAGGAAACTGACAAATAAACCAAGGTATCAGGACCAAATATCTAAAGATGAAAAGGTAACAGAATGCAAAGAAGCCAAGAAGATATTTAGCCTGTAGGTTAGAGACTACCTTCCATATATGGATTGATATCTGAGTAGAGACAAAGAGAGAACGACAGGGGAATCCTAACTGAAAGACCAGCTCTGATAAAAATTTTAATTGAATCTAGAAAAGAAACTGCTATTAAAAAGGGATATTTGTAGGATATATAAAATATTGCACTATACCTATAGGGCACAATCGGAGGTTAGCAAAACTTGGGAAGAGAGATTGAATAAGCAGTTTACCAGGAAATAATGGGAGGATGTGTATGGCTCCCAAATATTCAACAGAGTCTTGAAGATTTAGGATTTTTCCTTGGGTGTGTTTGTATACGTGCTTTTATACCCCAAGTAGACTCCAAAGAATTTTTCCTGAGGTAGATGGCATATGTTAAAGGTTTGATAAAGAAGAAGGAGGCAACTGGGAACATATGTTTTAGGACTGTGATGAGTTGGCAGACTTTAAAAGTCCCCTACAGAGTACTCTGTCAGAAATATTGGATGAGCAAATGGTTGTAACTAAGGAAATGATTTTTTGAGCTTGGGAACAAGATCTGAATTGTCTAGACATAGTAAGGCCTTGATGGTTGTGTTGGGGCGTTGCAATTATCTATAAAAATACACTTAATATACAACCCATACCAACCCCTCCACCAAAGTTCGACAATGCTGAAATCCTAGGAATTAGGCTACAACTAAACACTAAGAAATGTATCAATATTCTCTGCACATATATCCCTCCAGGCAACAACACTAATAAAATTGAAGAAATTCTACAATGGGCAAAAGACAACCTCCCTCAAGAGACTATTCTGCTAGGAGACCTAAACACTGATTGGCTAGCCTGCAACTCTAAAATCCCCACTAGCCACATCAACCTGTATGGTTTCTCCCAACTTATTCTAGAACCCACTAGAGTAGATAAGAAATCCAAAATAAATCCTTATTAGATTTGACATTAGTGAACTACCCAGAACAAAACTATTACACAGGCTGTCTACCAGACAGCCTTAGTGACCATCTCCCAACATTCCTCCTACGCAGACATGCTAACATACCCAAACCTACTGTCTTTAAACAAATCAGAAATGAACACAAGGTTAACCCTCTAGATCTCAACACTGTATTAGAAAATTGCAACTGGAAACCTCTACTTACCCTGAACTTGGACCTTGCAGTGGACTATTTTAATAAAACTTTCATCAAGGCCCTTGACCAAATAGCACCCATAAGAACTATTAGAGCTAAAGTCCACTCAGCTCCTTGGCTTACTAACCCCACTAGAGCCCTATTAAAATCTAGAGTCAAGGCATGGAAAACCTGGAAGAAAGACAACACTAGTCTTTCTAAACAAAAATATCAACATCTTAGAAACCAGGCTAAACAGCAAATCAAGCTTGATAAACAAAACTACTACATAAATATCCAAAACAAATACTCCAACAACCCACAAAAGTTCTGGCATGCAATTAACTCCCTACTAAAACCAGGAAAAAACACCACACCCTCTCCCACCTCAACCACCACAGATACAGCTACTGAAATAGCCTCAATATTCAACCAACACTTTACCGAATCCATTAACTCACTATCCACTCAATTAGCCAAAAATAGCTACAAACCCATACCTACAGCACCTAACAACTCAGCTCCTCTTACCTTATCACCTATCCCAACCTCTACAATAAAGAAACATCTCTCAAAACTAAAACTCACTACCCTTGCAGCAGATGGGCTACCAGCACATTTCCTAAAAATGGCAACCAACTCCATAGCCTACCCAGTCTCAATCCTTATCAACCACTCTATACAGGAGTCATATATCCCTCATCTGTGGAAGGTCTCCTATATCATTCTCCTCCATAAGGGGGGAACCTCCTATGATTTCTCAAACTACCGACCCATCGCTATTCTGTCACCTTTATCTAAGATACTAGAAAAATGTATACACTCTCAAGTCATGCACTTCCTAAACTTAAACAATCTCCTCTCACCCACACAACATGGTTTCTGCCCACACCATAGTACTACCACTGCCCTTCTCTCCTTCACAGACCTAGTTAACCAACACAGGAATAACAACAGATATGTATCAACCATACTCCTCGACCTCTCCAAAGCATTTGACATGGTCTCTCACTCCATACTAATAGACACCCTCACCTCCCTAGCCTTCACCCCAAACACTATTGCTTGGTTTAAAAGTTACCTATCAGAATGACAACAAGCTGTCTGGTGGCAAGGAGCTTTATCACCTCTGCTCCCAACCTCCACTGGTGTACCCCAAGGCTCTATACCTAAGACCTCTTCTCTTCTCAATTTTTACCAATAACCTACACACATCTACAATGCATGCCTCACTAATCCAATACGCAGATGATTCCACCCTTATATGTTCAGCACCATCCCTGACCTCCCTACAGCATCTCACCCAAGAGTCCTTCACCTCAGTAGAAAGATGGATCACTAACATTTAACTTATCGTAAACCCTAACAAAACCAAACTACTATTTTTTACCCCAAACAAATCAAAAACAACTCCAGCCTCCTTCTCCATCTCCTCTGATAATGGTACTATCATCTCTCCCTCTCTCCACACCAAGCTCCTTGGCATCGAAATAGACAACAACCTCCACTTTAACATCCATATCTCACAAACAATAAATAAAGTGCACAAAAAAATGGGCTCCTTATACAGGCAAAAGAACTTTCTTACTAATCATGCTAAAATCACCCTAGCTCAAACCCATCTCCTATCTACACTACTGTATGCTGCCCCAATTCTTACTCACATTAGGAAATATGACCTAGACAAACTTGAGTCCTGTTATAACAGAATTGCCAAGTTTGCCAAAAACTCCACATTTAGAACCCATCACTGCACACCTCTCAGACAACTTCAATGGCTCGAACTGCCACAGTTGCTACTATATCACCAACTTGTTACAGCCTACAACATCCTAAAACAACCTGACAAAATTCCAGCTCTAACACATCTACTGACCAGCCACACTCCAAGTCGTCCACTCCGCTCAGCCAACAAATCACTCCTCACTATCACCCCAGCAAATAATACAGCCAGCAAATCTCTCTTTTCACACACTATAGCTAAAAACTGGAATAATCTCCCCCCATCTGTGACTTCTGCAGCTAACATCACTCTATTCAAAAACTCCCTTAAGGCCCATCTTACTAGTTCTTGGCTATGTCCATGTATTACATAGTCCATAATATGTCTTCCTCTACAATCATCTCCTATCTGTCCTTTAATGCCCTAATAAAGATGCTTCCAGGGAAAAGATGTACCTGCTAAAATTTGACTCTTGCTCTTTGCAAACCAAATGTAAATATGTAAATATTTTTTGATTGCAATTGTCTACTGTTTTAATCACTTTTTTGAATCCTGTCTAGAAATGTCTAGTTTAATAGAAACTACTTCCTACCTATTGCATTATATGTTTATTTCTGTAATGTGTTGTACTAATGTAACTGGAGCTTTTCTCCCCAGGCCTCCGCTGTAAACGGACCTCGTCCAGTCGGACCTTCCCGGTAAACAAAATTAAAATAAATAAATAATAAAATGGTTGCCAAAAAGCAATTGCTGGAAAATGGAAATCAAAGTCTAAACCAACTGTTGAAGTATTGACTATTGTAACAGAGATAAAAACAAAACTGGAAGTGAGATCTTTAGAAAAGAACAGGAGCAAATGACATAGAAAAAATAGAAATTGTCGGAACAAAACCTGCAGAATAATGTTTTGGAGAATAATAGAGGCTTAAGGGATGACAAAAATTGATACATTTATATAATGTTGAAAGGATGATAGATATACAAAATATATATGTGATGTATACTTTTTGCAACTGGGAATATGTTAATATGGTTTGTTTTCGTTTATATAAATGTATGTTTCCCTATGTCTTAAGTGATAATTCAGTAAAGGTATTAAAAATAAAAATTAGATATTTAAGTATTGTTTATTGTTATACTTGTACAAACGATGCTACCCTTGACCTGCTCACTGATTTATTTATAGTGGTTAACCAAAATGCGTGATGCATGTTATTGGGCAAAATCTACAACTGTATATGGAAAACATCAATCATAAGCTATTACTGTCATTACTATATCCCTGAGACATGTTCCAGCTTAGGGAAGAGAAATATAAGTATTTGCATATGACAGTAATCAGTTCTATACCTCTTTTTTCATACTTCCACACTTACCTTAATACTGCAGCTACAAGATGTTTCCTTGAGAGTTATCTCTGTCTGATACTAATAGAGCACAACCACTACATGGATAAGTTAAGGTTGTGGACTTGTGCAGCTATCAGTTTTAATATTTGTACATGCTTAGGATCTTAGATTTTTCAGTTAGGTAGCCAGCGTTTGTGTACTATCCTTTGCCTTTTAGCCAGATCATTTGCCTTTTAGCCAAAGCCATAGCATATTGTGCATGTCTATGTCTGCCAGGACCATCTGCAGCTGGTAGTTCACCCTCAGATTTCTCATCTGTATCTGCTGGAGCTGCTTTCTCTGCTTGTGGTCCTACCCCTTGTTGACCTTATTGAAGCTTCCTGATAATTATATTGTGCAATATGGCTCAGACTGTGAGTATTTGGGAAGGTGTGTCTGGGTCATACTGCACGACATGTCCTGATGTGTCTAGATACTGGAACCCTGATTTGAGCAAGCAGAATACACATTTCATGATATTCTTAGGTTGAGCATGGGCATTGTTGTATCCTTCCTCAGTTAGATCATGAGCCAAGGTTCCAGTGCATAACCTGCATCCCCCAGTAGATGCCTGTGTGAAAAGTTGCCCCAAGAAAACCTTGTGTACAGCTTACAGGTGTGCCATGTGTGTGTGAGTCATAAAAACTGCCTGGGTTACCCGAACAGACATTGTAGATGATCCCTTGGCTATTACAGACAGTAGGATAGTTTATAGTGCAGTGTCCTTTTCTGTTAAAGTACCTCTTTCCCTGTTCACTGGGTGAGGCTTTCATTCTTTGTGTGTGCAGTATATGTCCCCTAAAACGTTAGGGTAGTGTGCTAACACATAAAATCTCTGCATGGTTCTTGCTCTGTCTTGCTGGGTAACTGGGAAACAGATTTGCTGCCTTGCACATTGTAGAGTTGCATTTAGAAATGAATGTAAGATTCTAGAAGCTGAAGCCTATGACACCCCTAATATTCCCCTGTGGGTCTCTGGAAAGCACCTGTAGCTAGTACACATAATGCTGCACATAGTTTTGTTTCCACTGGAATGGGTTTTCCACAATTTACCTCCGGCCTCATGTAAGAGTATTAGAGACTGTATATTTCCTCTAGTGTTTCCCTGTACACCCAGTGTCACTCTACAGTTACTGTGTCACGCAGTCCATGTTAAGTCAAATGGGGTCTAATCACCCTTGTTCTTCTTAGCCAAGGTCTGGCAGAAGCAGTAACAGCACCTTGAATTAAAGCCTGCTGCACATACAGGTTAATGAGGGCAGCAGCAATACCTAACATTTCTAAGTATAATTGTGGATGTATTCCAAAGAGTTTTGGATTTCAGGTCAAACTGTACACAATTATTTTATATAGTCCTGAATAGCTCTGCTATGTTGGATTCGTTAATTAGCATGTAATTTTGCTACTTATGCTTTCATTAGGATATTCTGATGTTTACCCTTGTTTTGAGGCTCTGCACTAAATATATAGCTGTTTAATAAATACAAATTAGTGTGCCATTCTGTGCACAGCGTGCACTCAATAACAACACTAAGTGTAGGTGGTCAGGAATCCAGGCCATAGGCTTATTGTTGTCTTAATCAGTGCAGCCATAGAAAACAAGCCAGAAATTACAGCTCACTTGGCTTTCAGCATACAAAAGCAAAAGGTATCCAAGTTATTTACACCAGCAAGTTTTCATATAGCCCCCTCCAGTAAAACAGGGATTTGCAAAACAAATCCCAGCTGCAGACCCTGTTAGGCCTTTTCATTAGCATTTGTTTTCACCTGAGTTGGTACCAGGCCACATCCAAATAGAGGTTAAGATTAGTTCAAATAATTTTTAATTTTAATTAAAAAATTCTGATTTAGCAACTAGTTGGTAACCCATCTAATCACATATGGGTTCAGAGCAGCTTTACACATGTCAATATAAACTGCATGCATGATCGAGTCAAATACTTTTGTAAAATCTAAATTTACACTAATAACATCCAAACTCAATAGTTACATATCTCTAATTAGATTAGAGATATATGAATGTATGGATATAAAGTCATGTAAGTAGATCTCAAAGCTAAAATCAAACAAGGATCTGACATAGCACACTCTAAATATTTCCCAAGTATGCAGCTAAGGCTAAATGGTCTCTAGTTATCGGTAGATGGACTAGGATGACTTTCCTATATATGGATGACAACTGCCTCTTTCCTGATGGATGGAATGCAGCCTTCTGTTTGAGACCTCTGCAACAAGTAGGTTAAGCATGGTAGTAATGCCTCTGCTGTTTCCTGGAGGAAAAAACATTTAGACCATCTAGGCCAGCTGCAGAGTTAGATTTGATGTTTAATAATGCCCTTCTTATATCAACATCCCATATTATTGGGCAAGTGCCATTGAGGATAACTTGGCTTGGATTAATAGAATTGTTGCTATGCATTCCATCAAAAAGAATCAATCAATAAAAATATTAACCAGATCCCTAGGATCAAAAATGGCAATGTCACCCATTTTAGGGAGATTCCAGATGATTCATCTTTCCCAAAGGAGTGCAGATGCTTAAAGGCTTTTATGATTGTTACTAGCATTTATAGCTATTTTTTCTGAATGCTCAGACCACCCTTTATTAACCAAATTTAAGAATTTTTTACTCTATTATACTTTTGCCTATTAGCCAAGGTAGGATGAGACCTTTTCTTCCTACAATGAAAATGTGAAAATCTACTGTTTAAGTCTTGGAGGAGAGTTATTACTGATAGGTACAACTTGTATTAAGTTGTCAATAAAATCAAATAACTCACCTCTACCCTTCTGTACATTCAAAATAAATAACACCACAAAAGGATAAAATGGTGCTAAAATAAACTTATAACAAAGTAGAAAGCACCACAGTCGAGCTGGATATAGGCAACAGTTTATTCAGTTCCAAACTCCGAACACAAAGTGAAAAGACCTACACTTAACACTGTAAAAGTACAAGTAACGTTTTCGTCATCAACTTCATCAGATAAATTTCACAATCCCATAATTCCCTTTATATAGACACACTAATTACAATTAAACCAAATAAATCAATTAATCAATTGATGTAAACAACAGGATGTCATTAAAAACTGTCCTTATATGGTCATGTCAGTGTTATTTTTAAAATCCATTTTACTTTAAGTTAATAAAAATTACTTTCGTATATTAAAAAACACATCATATTCTTAAAATTGATTTTAAAAACATTTTTTTAAATTGTCATAAATAACTTACATTTAAATAAAATTTATTTAAACTATAAAATTCATTTAAAAATACAAAAGGTATATATAGAATAAATGTATGTTGTTGTCTTTGGCTCCCTCATGTGGCCCAAATCACACATAACATCACAAGTCAAATAAAACTTTTTATAATTTATGTTCTTAATGTTAGCAGTTTTTTCTATAAATTTAAAGCTTGGCTGATCTCAATTTTAAAACTGGAGCTAAAGATATCATGTCATTAAGACCCGGAGGTCTATTGGCTTCTAGTGATAGCTGCCAGTATAGTTCCCTATATTCTACTAGTGTCTCCCACATACCTCCCCTGGGATCCACATGAACTACTTCCAACACAAAAAATTTAAATACTGATGTTTTACATACCATGCTATGTTTGTAAAGTGCATTATTTTCACATTTATTTCTGATATCATACATATGTTCATATATTCTTTGTTTTAATTTTCTTTCACTTTTACCCACATAGTACGAATTGCATTCTTTACACACAGCTAGGTATATTATGCCTTTTGTATTACAGTTAACATAAGTATCCAAACTTAATTTCCTTTTCCTTGCTTGTAAAAAAAATGGAATCTCCAGTTTTTAAATATGAACAATAGCTACAACAACCACATTTATATAGACCTTTTCTAGTTCTTGTTGTTTTGTCATAGTTAATATTATGGGAGCCTTTGTCCAGCATGTTCTTAATAGTGTTCCCTCTACGATATATGTACATTAATGGTTTTTCAAAAATATGTTTTAAATCTGATATCTTAGAAAAATTATTCCATTCTCTATCCATAACCTTTCTTACTACACTTCACTGTCCGTCATAATTCATAACAAATCCCATATTATAATCCTTATTAGAATTATCTACTGGAGTGTCACCTCTTTCTATAAAAGGAGATGTTTTTCCTATAATAGGAGCAAATCTGCCCTTTCTTTCACTCAATACTTCATTCAATAATGCATCAAATAAATTACTAGGATATCCCCTGTTCATGAATAACTCCTTTAATTTAATACATTTATTTGTAAAAATTTCATCTACTGAAGTCATTCTACTCATCCAAACCAACTGGCCTTTCAACACTCCCTTCTTCTGATACAAAGGATGTGAACTAGTGAAGTGTAGATAAGAATTAGAGAATGTTTCTTTTCTGTGTATTTTAGATACAAAATTTCCATTATCTTTCTTGATATTGACATCTAAATATATTAGTTCCTGTGTGTCATATCTGTGGGTGAAATCCAAAAAATTAGTTGTTCCATTCAAATATTCAACAAATTTCATAAAATTGTCCAGATTTCCTGTCCACAAAAAACATAAATCATCAAGAAACCTTCCGTACAAGGTCCAATACTCACTAAAAGGAGAAGTCAGGAGAAAATTGTTCTCCCAATAGGCCATAATGATGTTAGCATAAGTGGGGGCACAATGTGCCCCCATGGCCACTCCTTTCTCTTGCTTGAAGTACTCTCCTTGAAAGAAAATAAAATTATTTTTCAACACTATTTCCATCAGGGTCAATATTGTTCTGAACTCACTTGAGGTAATCTCTTTGAAACCAATTAACATCTCCTCAAACCATTCCATACCAACATCATGTGGTATGCTAGTGAATAGGTCCACTACATCTAAAGTGCCAAAGGCCAACATTTCACTGTATAAAGAGGGATTTAGTCTCCTAAGGAAGTCCCATGAATCTTGTAATATGTTAGGGTTGTTCAACACCAACCCCTTCACCTTAGTATCTATATACTTAGCTAAAGGTGCAGTCACTGAACCATTAGCTGAAACAATGGCTCTAAGTGGTGGATCATTACTATTTTTATGTACCTTAGGAATTCCAAATATAGAAGGGACTTTTGGTTTTTCAACAAGCAAATATTTATATGTTTGCATATCTATAGATCCTTCAATTAATAAGTCATATAATACTAACTGTATTTTCCTATATGCAATGTTAATTTCATTAATTGATGTTCTAGAATATTTTTCAGTGTCACTCAAAATCTCCATAATTTTACCTTCATATTGAATACAATCCATAAATACTACACCCCCACCCTTGTCCGGTTTCATCACCCTTAAATTTTTGTTGTTTATTAAAACATTTAAAACTTCTTGTTCAGAAGATGTTAAGTTAGGGTGTACAAATTGTTTTTTCAAACCAGTCCTTAATTCATTTTCAAGTTTTAGTTCAAAATTCCTCAATTGGGGGTGCAGTGGTGGATTGAATGTACTACTACGTACCAAGCTATTTTCTTTGGATTTAGTTACCTTTCCATTGAATAAAAGTTCTAAATTTTTCTTTCTTAAGAATAATTTCACATCAATTAACAGTTTAAAAATATTAGTTCTTTGCCTAGGTATAAAACCAAATCCTTTTGATAACAATTCAAACAAAGTTTTGTTAACAGCAACATTACTATAATTATATATACTAAAATCCTGACATGTCCATCTATTACCATCCTGTGTAATATAATTTACTAATTCCATCTCATTTTGTTCCTCCCCTGGGGCCTCTAACCCCTCCCCCTGTAGTTTTTTGTATTATATACTACCGGTTCTTTGTCCATAAGTCTTTCTGACCTCCTGAGTGGAGGAAAATCAGAAAAACTAGAATCATTTTCTATGGGGTACACATCCATATGTGTTGTTCCTTCCTGAAATTAATTTTCACTATAACCATTCCATCTCCTAGTCTAAGATTTTGGCTTGGGGTAGTGGGTTTTGTTCTTATATTCTTTAGTGTCTCTCTGAATCTTTCCTAATTTCCTTTTCTGTACCTCCACACATTTTGATTCCAAATTTTTAATCAATTTGTTATACTTTGCCCTCTCTTCCTCTACCTTAAACAATAAATCATTTGGTCAGAAGAAAAGCAGTAGACATAATGACATATGGATCCTTGGATTTCAGGATTGAAACAAACAAAAAAGGCACCATTCATTATCTCCAAGCTTAGAGTACTACTAAATTGAGACTAGACCCTTTTAGCAAGCTTATGTTACACAGAGCACATCCCTCCCATGACCCCATCCTGAAACAACAGAAGGCCTGTTTCTCACCTTAGCCCAGCAAGAAAATATTCTTCAGGCTCTGCTTGGGAGTGAAAGGAAATTGAATATCTTAGAATTCACGTTGAGAACAGTTTTTTAAAGCAAGTGGTGGAGAAAAGGAAAATGTAATAGCCTGTTATGCATCATCTTTGTTTATAATACAATCCTACCTTTATACTTTCATAGAAGCTAATTAAGAAAGTGGTATAGGTGACTGTTATTCTTCCTGTGGTCACCAGTGGATATAAGTAGGAACCACATATATGCACTATGACCAAATGGTAAGGGAGACCTCTGTATCCCCACTATAGCTGTTGCTCCTCAAGTCTCAGTTTAGCAGATGATACATTATTGGAATCAATATGTCCCCTTGGTTAATGCAACAAGCTGCTTTACTGTTGTCTGGATTTTCATGCTAGTTATTGCTAAAAGTTTTAAATGCTTACACATAAGGGCAAGTCCAAGAATAGCATGTCATTGAATCTGCAGAAATGGATACTTACATATACTAAGTTAGAGATAGCCTGTTTCAAAATATTCCTTTTGCTCCAATGTATGGCAGACTTGGAGTTACTCTATATAACTAGCAAGCGCATGGGGCATGCATTTCCAGACCTTAGGGTTTGTGTAGGGGAGCTTGTTCCCCTACAAAAAATAACTTTAAGAGAAAAGCAATCATCAACATTTACTGTTCACCTTTAGTTTTCCTGTATTTTTTTTTTTTTTTTTGCAATTCTAGGACTTGCAATTAAAGATTTACAATGCAAAGCATTTTCATTTCCACATAATATCTTCCTTAAGGGTCTGCTACTAGGATGCATCAGAAAGTGGGCTCTCTCCAGATCATCATAGTTTCTAAAAACTTTTTTAGAAATATTCTGAGTTTTCCTTTCAGTTTTGGACCTTAGGGCCTCCTGTCTATTTGATATTTCTGCTAGATTTGTTTCCTAATTTCATGGCTGTTTTTGACTCCCTTATTTCTGGACATTGGTAAAATAATGGACTTTGGTTGTCTATAAACTTGTCTAATGGACTAGATCTGTTCTCTTGTCCAGACCTATGGGTGTCATTCAGTCTGGAACTCCCTCACCTTCTTTTCTAATATCAGCTCTCTCTTTACCTCAAGGTCACTATAAGAATGAGTTGACCACCCATTATTTGCAGGTGCTGACTTTGTGGAAACATGGGTGAAATTCTTGGCTAGGCTTATAAGGGCCTCTGGGCCAATCGCCTAGTATCTTCCTATGAACCTATGAACCTATATCAGTTCAAACTTAATGTGAAAGGAAGATCTCATCTCTGGAAGTGGACCTGATCCCCAGTTTATCAAAAAACATATTCTCCTCTAATTCAGGCAGGTTACAACCCAGGTAATGATACAACACATATTTATTCTAAGGACAACAGCTCCACCTCACAGTGAAGCTGAACTTGCAGTTCCTAGATGACAGCTTTTGCTTGGAATTTTCTCCATTTTTTTCTTTCATTAACCCTAGAAAAAACTGGCCACTTCAATCTACTGGAGGTGTTAGCAGGAAGATAGCCTAATGTAGTAGTATATGTTAATGGTGTTCAAGGGATCATTTCACATCTGTAACATAACACAAAAATATCCCTGGGGTGAATTTACAGTTACCCATCCAGTTGCCCACATTACATATGAGGAGGGCCAGTGAGGCACTTTGTTTCATTTGTAGTACTAATGCCATTAGTCTTCAAAACAGCCTTTACGCATAAAGCACATCACATTTACTGTGACTGTTGGTCTGTACTTTGTGCCAGTAATACTGGGCATTTTGAAAAGTTCCTCATAATTCATGAAATTCAGATGGACTGCGATAGAGCTATGAACATGTATGGTTAGCTGCATGTAATCAACAGTTTCTTACTGCTACAAGAATAGCAGCTTTCAATTACATAATCAGAGCTGTACCATCAAGTTAAATACAGTGTACTTTGCATGCTACCCGAGAAAAGTCATTCACTTGCAATGAAAAAAACTGGCACACACTGACACTGTCATTAATTCACTACTACTGTACTACCAATTCACACTGTGAAAACCACTCCAGCCGTCCCAAGTAGGTAAAATGTCAACATTAGCAGCCCTACAGTATTACAATCCACAAAATTAAGCCAACAAATTTGCAATAAAGTAAAGAATTCACATCACTCACTTAATAAAACAATTCTGAATAAGAGGGTCACACCCAAACAAATGACTGGTGCCATACACATGACCGCAAGCCGAATGCCAACAAATGCATCATCATCCCTTTTGGCCCAAAGTTTTGGGGAAAGCGGATGTGAGGCTGCCAGTCCAGCTAGATGTTATGTTGTACAATAATTCTATGTATCATTTTTGAATATTAATATGCTTCCTATGTTTGTCTTACAAATGTAAAAAAAACTATACATATGTGTATATTAAAACTATTGGTGCAGAAGTGTGTGTTGAACTGTATGTTCTGTACTGAGCTTCAAGAATGTAACCAGTGTACCCTGCTGGAAAAGAGCAGAAATGTGTGTATATAATATATATACCTATGTGCAGATGTGTGCTGTAATGGCAGAAGTTGGAACATACAGAGTTAATTTGCAAACACTGACTAAGAAAGTCAAGAAAAGAAGTGAATTGTTTTACAACTGTCTGTAATGGTAGAAGTTGAAAAATACAGAGTTAATTTGCAAATGCTAGCTAAGAAAAGAAGTGAATTGTTTTACGACTGTGTTTATCTCATCAAGAAGACAGGATGTCTACACTGCAGCCAGAAGTTCTTTTGTGTGGAAACAGGCAAAATGACAGGTTTCAAATGTAAAATGTTTACTACTGTTTTATGACTTCCAGTTCCAGGGCTTAGGGGCCTTAGGCACATTTCTGAGAGATAAGTAATCTCTCTTAGGGACAGATTGCAATATAGCAAGATTAGTAGATGTTTTCTGTATTTGAGACTGTCCTGCAATGTTGTTTAACATATTTCCTGCAATTCTGAACTGTGTCACTTTATTCATTGAGTTATTGAATATTGTCTTATTCTTTGTATTGTTTATTATTAAATATATTTAAAAACATTTTAATTGTGGCTGGTTTGTTTATTTGAAAATATTTTTGTCATAATGCCTTGTTTTATATGTAATTTGCACTCATGAGTAACACATGCTTACTTCAGTAATTGCAACAGGCAATTGTGAAATTCAGGAATGCTTCAAACACTTCAAGCACGAATGCATTGAGATGTTCACAGACTAGCTTACATAGTCAGTTAACAGACAGACATGCAGACAGATAGAGTGACAGATACCTACTGGAAAAGGCCACAATCAATAACATATTGACCTCTGTTTCATATTAGTTTGATGGACGTTCACTAGATTACAGATTTAAACACCACTTTCTTTTGAGTCATTTTGCCTAGTATAGACAGCACTGAGGAATAACCAATGGAAAATTAATATCATAGCTCTCAACTGTCCAGAATTTTCACAGAATGTCCATATTTTCACCTTATATCCTTTGGTGTATTCCTTATCAAATTTGTGGTTTTCTGCCATATCACTTGCATGATCTCAGGAGTGCTGTCACACAATAATTACAGGCTATTAAAAAAGCACCAGTACCTTGGTTTTTCAGAAGTAAACATTACCTGACAGCATTAGGAAAAAACCTTGCATCAACCTGTTTACTACCATTTCTCTTGTATGCCTCCCCCATCATGACTAACCTATATAGCAACCCCCCTCCCATGAAACTGGACAGCTGTAATTGCTAGATTTCCCAGCAGTTTACATACAGAAAGTCAACACTGCAAAGCCTGCTTAAAACAACTGTACTGGCTCGAGCCTCACAATCTCCTACCTACTCACAACTACGTATTGCCCATACCTAATAGTAGACATTTTAATGTCATTATTCCTCAGTCTATCTCTAACACTGCAACCACAGCAGCTGCACTCTAAGAAAAGTGACTAAGAAATAAGTTTTTCTCTGAAAGCTTTTTCTTTTAGCAAATGTTAACAGACCAATATGTTTGTGCTCTGGTTGCAAGTTCCTACTCTAGGAATTATATTTTCCACATCAGTTCTTTAATTAGTTAGAACTGCTAATAAGAATATGCACAGTACATATAAAATGCTTCCATTATTCGATTATTTTCATACACTTTCATCACTATGAAGAGAAAGATATGAAGAAAGATTAACAGTTTTTTAAAATAACTATAACTGTACATAATAAAAGTAAGCCCAAAGTCTTTATTATTTAATAGCACTCACATTTATAACAAAAAGATCCCAGAATATATCAGTTACCTTCTCAAAACCCAAATTACACTGTTGTACTCCATAGTACTGAGTCTTTTGTCAATCTATTTGTGTATCTTTCATATCAGAGAGGATGGGAATAAACCTAGTCGGATGGCTGCTTTGAAAAGGCGACAAAGCAGATAACTTATGAGGGGACAAAGTGCATATATAAATATAGGTCCTAAAAATAGGTCAGTCGTTAACTTTCCACTGGCAGCATTCATCAATGTGGTTTTGCTTGTGTGTCTGCATTTGTATTGTATTCTGGTATGGATGTTACCTTCTAATACCCACGAGTACTGTTAATACTGCACAACTGAAAGGAAGCAAGCTTACCTTCATATCACAGTTATGTTCCCCAATATGTACGGTACATTTGCTGTAGCAATACTACAATATAATGCAAAAATTCACAGTGGAATGGTTACAATGTTTTACCCCACTCTGTTTTTTTATTATTTCATTTGCAAACCTTTACTTCTTAAAAGGGAAAGGTACAAGAAACAGAATTCTCCTCAAATTACAATATCTTATCTACCTTAATTATGAACCAGCCTCTGCCTGTTAGTCAGTGCCACAGCATACTGCACCTGCCTTCATTAGGCATTGTCCTCCCTTGCTGCTGGCTCCTCCATAGGCCCCTCATTGGACTCCTTCCCCACTGCTTGGTGTAGAACTTCCTCCTCCTGAATGTGTAGTATGCCCTGCTGCAACTGTTGTCATTCAATTATGTTATGTAACATAGCGCAGACAGAAAATATATTCCATATGCCAGGATCATACTGCAGGACACTACTAGATGCATCCAGGCAGTAAAAGAGGGCTTTCAGCAAGCCAGATACATGTTCAACAATCTAATGGGCATAGTTGTAGCATGTAGCTACTGCCCGCCGTAGTCTGGAAATTTCCGAGAGGTGTCATTACCCATGGTTCCAGGGCATCGTTAATAAGGTGCCTCTGGGTAAAATCACCTTGCACAGAACACTGATACAAGTCTCACAAGCTCCATATGTGGGAGTTGTAAATACTACCTCGATGGCCTGCAAACATACCCTCTGCATAACACACAACCTGGAAATTGATGGAGTGATTAACATGCTTTCTTGCCTGCTCACTAGGTGGTGCCTTTATTGTAATCTGGGTGCAATCTATGGCCCCCAATATCTCAAGGAAATGAGCTGTCTTACAAAAAGCCCTCATGCTGTTGGCTTTCTCCTCTGTAGCATGTGGAAACAACATAACCGCCCCCCCCCCCAGCATGCTGCAGCATGGCATCAAAGAACTGGTGCAGTATCCTTGTGGCAGATGCCTGAGATACCCCGCTGTGTCCCCAATTGGTCATCAAAAGGTCCATCTATTCTAGCTAGCTTGTATTTAAGAAGCTACATATACCTTAGTGTCTGCACAGACAGGTACTCCACACATCTCATAGGCCTGTTAAGGAGCATGATAGATCGTGCTCCCTCATTTACAAGCCAGCTCGGTGGCACAGTGACAAAGCATATAGCACTGTTGCCTCACAACAAGAGGGTCTAATTTTAGAAAATATTTCTGAATTCTAGGGACACTATTTATCCTAATTCAAAATTTAACTAGTTGTCCAAGTGTATTTATTGTTGGTTACATCACCCAAAAATCACAAACTATTTGCATATTTATAACTATACTAGTACTTCTTACCAATTCTATGACCCTCGGTCAGTGCACAGGCATGCTTTATGACACTTATGACAATTTCACGGTAGAATTTATATACAACCTTCTTTCAGTCAGTGGCTAGGATCAGAAAAAAAATTAGCCCCATCTTCAACTTAATAGCCCCTAGAGAAGCACTCTCCCCAAATCTCATGTTTAAACACACACACACACACACACACACACACACACACACACACACACACACACACACACACACACACACACACACACACACACACATTCCATGGTATAATAATCTTTCATTCTAATAATCATGGTTTTATGTGTGAGCATGCTTTACTTAACTGTCTTTTCTGGAGTAAAACAGATGTTCCTGCAGTCATAAAACAGCAATAACCTGAGGTAAGAGCTGAGTATACCAGTTGTACAAGGTACACAGAGTTTCTTTAGCTCCATTCACTGGATATATGAGCACCACAACATGCATTCCATCTCTTCATGAATATTTCAAAAGAATAGAAATAAATTGTCTTTCATTCTTTAAGTTTACTCAGTACTGATTATTACTTCAAAGATAATGCCTCAGATTCAAAGCTTTGACAAAGGTAGAAGCATTTTTACACTGATTTTCCCCCTCACAGTAAGCCTTTCTGATGCATAGAAATCCCTTCTGCTGATTTCATAGGTTCATAGGTTCATAGGTTTATACTAGGCTATCTGCCCTAAGGCATTTATAAGCCTAGCCCAAATTTTTGTGGCTTACGCCACCCCTTATATGAAAAAATATTGTGCCCATTAGTTTGTTGTGCCTCTGTCCAGCAGTGACACAGAGATGATTCCCGGGATAAACCTATGATCTCCCATCCACAGGTCAAGATTTCTCTTGAGCAGAGCCAGCGAGGTGCTCTGCCTCACATGGATCGGGATTTTATTCCACAGCATAGGGAGTCTCTGAGTGATAAATCTATCCCTCCAGCACGTCCTATTTATATCCGTGCTAAGGTTTAAGTCGCTTGCTCTAGTGGTTTTGGTGGATTTGGATTTTTTGAGGTGGAGCATGTCCATTAATTTTGGGTTGGACATGGCCTTGTATGTCAGGCATATGTCACCTCTGAGCAGACGGTATGCAACTGAATAGAGCTGGAGTTTCTTCAATCTGGCAGCATATGACAGATTTTGGAGTCCCTTTATCCTTTTGGTGAGGAACTTTTGGGGTCTCTCCAATTGCTGCAGATGTCGGGTGAGCTACATCTCGAATGGGGCATTGTACTCGATCATTGGTCTGATAAGTGAAGAGTACAGGGGAACAATGACCTCACTAGATCTGGATGTGAATCCCTTCATGATCAGGTGGGCAATGTAGAAGGTCTTTCTAACCACTTTAGCAATGTGAGTGTCAAAAGAAAGGCCACTGTCAACCTGGGTCCCCAGGTCCCTGATAACCTCTTCTGTGCTTAGTGGATTGCCACCTATATGGTAGCTTGGGGTTACCTTGTTTTTCCCGAAGGGTATGACTATACATTTTTTGGTGTTTAACTTCAGGCCATGGCTCTGGCACCAGCTATCTGTTTCCGTGAGTCCCTTCTGAAGGATATCCGTGTCCGATGCACTTTCCACTATGGCGCCCAGTTTGCAGTCGTCTGCAAACTTTGTCAGCCAAAGTCCTCCCATGTTGGCCTGTACTTCTGAGAAGTAGATGCCAAACAATAGGGGGCCAAGGACCAAGCCCTGTGGGACACCACTTGTGACCGGCTTGGAGTCTGACATAGCGCCAGCAACTCTAACCCTGTGGGTTCTGTCCTTAAGCCAGTTTGCAACCCATCTTGTGACATATGGGTTTACATTTAAGCTGGTAAGTTTTTCTACAATACCCAAGTGGGGTATTGTGTCGAAGGCCTTTGCAAGGTCAAGGTAGGCTGTATGGACTGCCCTTCCCTCATCAATGGCCTTGGTGACTGTTTCGAAGAAGTCAACCAAGTTCAAAAGGCATGATCTGCCCTTGACGAAGCCAAACTGGGTCGGGTCCAATGTCTGCAAGTCCCCTATATCTTTGTTTATGAGCTCCATTATGATCCTCTCCATAGCTTTGCAGACTAGACTTGTTAAGCTTATGGGATGGTAATTACCAGGGTCCGTAGAGGCACCGCCTTTGTGGAGTGGGACCACAGTTGCCGTACACCACTCCTTGGGCACGTATCCTGTGGTAAGGCTGAGATTAAACAGCTGCCTTATGTGCGGGTTTAATTCCTCATTTAGCTCGTGTAGCACCCAGCCGGGGACACCATCCGGTCCCATTGATGCTGTGTTTTTAGCTTTAGAGAGAGCAGCTTTCACCTGCGCATTTGAGATGTCTGGGAGGCTACACTCTGCTGGGATAGTTATCTCTCCTTTGGGGGGGAGAGGGGGGTGAAGTTTGCACTGAACCTGTCTGCTAGTATGTTGGCAATGTCTGTGGGTCCAGTGAATTTTGTATCATTTTGGACTAATTCTGAGCATATCTGGGAGTTTCCACCCAGGTTCCTAACATAGCTGAAAAAGGCCTTATGATTGTCCTTTGAATCCATGGCAATTTTTCTCTCAAAATTGGCCTTAGTTGATTTTATGAGTGCTCGTATTTTTTTACAAATAATGATCAGGGGTGACTTCCCTTTTATGGATTTTGTTCTATCATGTAATAGCTTTCTCCTCTTATTGTAAAGTTTGTTAATGGCTGGGGTCCACCAGACTGGATGTTTGCCCTTTGTGGAAAGAGTCTTGGTTTTATTTGGGATTGCCTGATCCATGCAGTCCTGGAGGTGTTCATAGAAGGCATTTGTAAGGGCTTCCGCAGCTTGGGTTGTGGTTTCCACTGGCTCAGGGGCCTTGAAGGATACCACACCAGTCTTGAGTAGTGTGAAGTTTGCTTTAGAGAAGTTCTTCACTGTGGTCTTTTGTTTGGGGTGGCGGGATGTGGATTTCCAGTGAGATTAGTTTATGATCAGATCTCACCAATGAGGGATATACTTCCGGTGTGGAGCATTTTGTCCCCATGTTTGTGATAATGAGAACTAGTATATTTTCTCCTCTCGTGGGAACAGTGACTAGCTGTTCCATGGCATTTGAATTTATGAACTCCAGGAACTGTTGGGCTAGAAAGTTAGGGCTTGAGTAATGTTCCCAGTCTATATTCGGGTAGTTGAAGTCACCCAATATGATGGTGTTTGGAGATACATTTATACCCTCCAGTGTCTTCAGGAAGGCTGTGTGGGGTTCCTGAGTTTGAGAGGGTGGCCTGTAGCATGCTACAATTTGTAGAGCAGTTTTGCCTATGGTTAGTTGCACCTGGATGGTTTCCGAAGCTTCGTGCATTGCCACCAACTTGGAGGTGTGGGTATCCTTTATGAATATGGATACACCCCCTCCTTTTGTGGTGTGGTCCTGGTTTTGGGGCCGGAACGCATGATATGAGGTAAAACCTAATAGTGCCGGGGTGCTCTCAGGAGCCTTGAACCAGGTTTCAGTTACAGCACAAACATCGATGTTCTCCATACTGAGAAGGGCCTCGAGTGCGTGCATTTTGAGATTTAGACTTCTGGCATTGAGCAGCATTATCCTCAGTTTCTTCCCATTTTTGTTTTCTAGGGTGGTAGGTTTAGAATTTGAGCCTTGCCTAAAAAAGGCACTATGGGGGTGGCAAGACCCTTAGCCAATATCCGGAATCCCAGGGGTGACAGGTGCAAGCCGTCCCTTGCGAAGCAGCATGGCTTGTCAAGCATGTCATCCCAGGCAGACAGACACTGGATCCCCTTTGAATGACACCAGACATTAAGCCAATTGTTAAAGCTGATCATCTTGTCTCTATATTGTGGCATCATTCTTGGTGAAGGAAGGATACTGCTCAGGGTCAGGGTCATACCTGCCTGGGCTACATAATCAGAGAGCTCCTCTATGTCTCTTTTCATGTAGTCCAGGGAGGTACGTCTCAGGTCGTTCACACCAGCATGGACAATGACTGTGTCATATTTGTACTTGCCGTGGAGTGACCAGAGTGCTTGTGTTATGTGGCGGATTCTAGCGCCCGATAGGCAGCTTACTGTGCCCTTATACAACATGACACAGAGCTTGATTTATCTTAGTATGTGAATTTGAGATATGTTAGTCATGCTGCCTGTGGCTGAATTACAATAAAAAACTAAAATCACAAGTTAAAATTACTGTAATTTATGCTGTATGCAGGAAAAAACCTATTATTCAATGAGCCCCAGTCTTCCTGAACATTAGAAATCTGCATTTGTAAGTCTGTTCTGCTTCACTTGGCAGCTCCTTCCTTATCTGCATTTCATCTTCATTTGGAGTACAACATTTCTGTTATGAATATGAAAACCATTGAATGTGGTGAATGAAAATGTCCTTATGCTTAATTCTAATTAAGCTAAATGCAGGAACCCATTGTTACAAAGCAGCCATTGTTTCACAACCATGAATATCTTTGCTTAGCCTTAGGCTTAGGAAATAAAAAGCATGAGGAATGGTATGAAGCAGAAATTGCTGCATTCTGTCACACAGTTATTTACACTTTTTCATACTGTGTCTACTCTTAACATTTATCTGTAAGCACTGTAAAAAACACATTATTGCCATTCTTACAGTGAGCAATGAAGAAAAAACATAAAAGAACTAAAATAGGACAGCACAAAATATACTGCTGCCATTAAAAGAGACTACAACTGCCTACGCCGCATTTTAATTCATCATCTCAGCCACTAACATCAATTTAAAATCCTGTACTTTACAATGAATAGGTACATTCCATTCATTTCACTTACTTGCTTAGCAAATACTGATGCTTAATCTGAGAGACATAGAAGACTTACTTACACAAATACCTATGTCTAGTCCTGCTATATATGTTACATTTCATGAAATAGCCAAAACTTATATAGAACATAGATTAATAATTTCTGTATTAATACATTTTGTTCCAACACCTGCCCCTCGCATTGTGGATGTAACACCAGGAGAAAGATTTTAGTAAACTACCTAAAGAAGTGAGAATGTAAATTTAAGCAAAAAAAATGTGAGCTGCTGTCTCTGCACAGCTGCAAAGGTTATTTTTTAATTGCCATGATAAACGACCTATTTCACAGAAAGAAAGAAATAATGACTTCAGAGTAGGCTGCATATGTAGGATATGACCTAACTACAGAAGTCAGTAATATCTTTTTTCAAGTTTAAAAACAATCATGTTTGCTGACTCTGTTGAAACTTCTCTAAATGGGATAGTAACACATGCAATGATGGCTTTCATAATTACACTTGATTACTTCTTACTCCTGTATGTATGTTCTTTAACAAAACAAATGCCTACCTTGGTTCAACTGCATTTTAATACTTTCCACTCTTTCTGTGGTGTGCCATTACGAGTCTCTGATTTGTGTTGTGGGAGCAAAATCATGTGAATGCAGTTTTACTAGGTCCATATACTAAGGTAGTATATGGACAAAAAAAAAATTATTTGAATGCATTTTACAATTACGCTGCAACACAGGTTTATTACAATTTTAGCCATCTATGCTCGGTTCCATTTGGGAAAATTAAAAAAAAAAAAAAAACACCAAAAATATAGTAAATGTGTATTTATTTTACAGAAGTCTCATAAAAAGAATTTTAGGAGGAATAAAATGTTGCTCTTAAGAACCACTAAGCTCCAGTGTTGTTAAATATGCAGTAATAAAATGATACAAGTACAACATATTCCTCCTTTTCATAATGGCATGCAAATGTGCCTCTGAAAACAGCTAGCAGAGTGATTCCCCCTGTACACTACTTGAAAACTAATTGGCTGCCATAGCTAACAGTTAGCAGCCATCAGAACTACAAATACAGCAAGAATGAACATTTTTAAATTGTTATATTAGCGGACCCTAAGCCTAAAAAGACACAACAACAACATATTCAGCACCTATTGCCAGCTGCCATTCATTAACTTGCATAACTCAAGTCTCAAATGTTGCTTAGTGGAGTAACACACAGCAGTGCAAGTGGATAGTGCCAGACTTTAAGCTTTTGATGAGCATTCTGTCATTACATCCCCCCAATTATATTTAATAACAGTTCGCTTTCCTCAGTTCTGATTGAATTATTACAGAGTGGAACGCTGCAGTGCAGGATCCATGCTCTGCCTTATCTGTCTACCAGTAATCCAGTTTTGCAAACTTTGTAATGCACCAGCCATACTGGAGTTTTAAAATAATTAGGTATCCTATCGTAAAACTGCTATTAAAAAAACGACTACTTAAGATGAGCTGCCTGAAATCAAGCCTTATTATAAAATGAATTTATTGCATTAGTAATAAAGCTGAAGAGGCAGATGGTTGCCTTACAAGAAAAATTCCTAAATTCCATAGGTTCCCGCTGTTCACGAACTATGATGCTGCTTTCCTTCACTTTTAGACAAGAATAAAGATTATCATTCAAAGTAGGTTAATTTGTTATTTGAGGAGAGTTTCACAAGTGAGGAGTCTACGACTTACCTGTTACTGCAGGAGATGTGACTGTATTGTAGTCAGTGTTTGTATTGTAAAAATAAATATAATAATCCCCTTCGCCGCGATCACAGTCCTCTTCCTTCAAGCTGTTAACTGTAGTGTACCATGTATCCAGCAATGCAAAAAACGACCGGACGGTGCTTTGGCGCATGTGCACACCAGCTGAAAGACGCTGGCTTGAAAAAAAAGGGAAACAGGTAATGTGGCACATGCGCACAAAAGCTAAAAGACGCGGACGTGAAAACACACGGAAAAAAAGTGTAATTTCTATTTAACGGGTGCTTAACGGGTCGCGGGCCGCATGGAAGAGCTCTGAGGGCTGCATGCGGCCCGCGGGCCACGGGTTGGACACAACTGTACTACAACTATGGATAGTTTTAATTTTTATTTCCTTATTTTTTAATGTAAATTGTTAGCCATTGTTTTAAAAATTATATAACTAGGAATAAAGTAGTTAAGTTACTCCTTTTTTACTTTTCAGCATGGCTTCTGCATCCTGTCCAACCAAAACCGTGAAACACAAGATAGCGGACGAAAGGAGAGTCTTTCAGGAAAAATGGACTGATGAGTACTTCTTTGTTGAATCTAACAATAAAGCACTTTGCTTGGTATGCAGAGAAGTGGTATCCGTTTTCAAGGACTACAATTTGAAAAGGCATTATATTCAAACGCACCCCAAATTAAGTGAATTGCAAGGAGTGTCCCGTAAACAGAAAATATCAGAATTAAAAAAAGGTCTTACATTTCAGCAACAGCTGTTTCGAAAATCAGCTACTCAGCCGGATTCTTTACTGAAGGCAAGTTATGTTGTAGCAAATTTAATTGCGAAAAAATCCAAGCCATTTGCTGATGGTGAATTTGTTAAAGAATGCCTTGAAAGTGTAGCAGACATAATTTGCCCTGAAAAAAAATCTGAATTTTCTAAAATCATTTTATCACACCAGACAATCGCAAGGCGTGTGGAAGATATAGCCAAATCTATTGAAAATACATTGGAATCTCTGTGTGCAACTTTCAAGTTTTATTCCATAGCTTTGGATGACAGCACTGATGTTACAGATACTGCACAACTTGCCATATTTATTCGTGGTATTGACAACGATTTCAGTATTACTGAAGAACTGGCCTGTCTGGTTCCACTGAAAGACACAACGAAGTCTGCTGATCTGTACAAGGCAGTAAAAGAAACACTGGCAAGATTTTCCTTGACCATCACAAACCTGTCTGGCATAGTAACTGACGGTGCTCCAGCTATGGTTGGAAAGAGGGAAGGACTAACAACACTGATGGAAGAAGATGCAAAGCAGATCAGTAATGTGTGTTTCATGAAGTACCACTGCATTATACATCAAGAAAATTTGTCTGCACAGACTTTAAAAATGGAACATGTTATGAATGTTGTTGTTAAAACAATAAATTTTATAAGATCCAGAGGATTAAATCACCGCCAGTTTCAGGAGTTTCTGACTACTTTGGAATCTACCTATGGAGACATCTTGTACTTTACTGCAGTGAGGTGGTTAAGTCGTGGAAAAATGCTGAAACGCTTCTATGACTTACGAGATGAAATAAAGTCCTTTATGGAGTTAAAAGGAAAGCCTGTACCCGAATTTGAAAATGCAAGCTGGATGGCTGATTTAGCCTTCTTAGTAGACATCACTGCTCATTTAAATGACCTGAACCTGCACCTCCAAGGGGAAAATCTATTAATAAGTGACATGTTTCAAACAGTGACGGCATTTGAAATGAAACTGAAATTATGGCACAGTCAGATTAAGAACAATAGCTTCATTCACTTTGCAACACTGTCTGAGCAAAGCCATGCAAATACTGATAAATATGCGGCATTACTTAATAGTTTATCACAGGAGTTTGAGAGTAGATTTCAAGATTTTAGAAAACACCAACAACAGTTCAGTATATTTGCTACTCCATTCTCAGTTGACATCAACATGTTGCCTGCAAACCTGCAACTGGAATGCATAGAACTGCAGTCAGATATGCAACTTAAAGAAAAATTTCTGCAAGCATCTTTATTTGACTTTTATAAGTTATACCTACCCAAAGAAAAATATCCATCACTTCACGAACATGCCCTGTTCATGACATCTCTGTTGGGGAGTACATACATTTACGAGCAATTTTTTTTTCGTATGAAGCATACAAAAACTAAAATAAGAACAGAAATTTCAGATGAGCATCTTGAAAATACTCTTCGCATCGCCACTACATCTATCAAACCCGATATAGACGCACTGGTATCAAAAAGACAAGCTCAGTCTTCACATTAAAAAGGTTATGCTCATAATGTTTGTCTGCTACACAAAAGAACAATCCTGACTTGACAGTCTGAACCTCCTGATATGGACACTTAAGTATAACAAGAACTAGGACCAATAAGTTTGAATTCTGTGAAGGTCTGTGCCTGGCTGCACCCTTGTGAACTGGTTTCACAAATAAACATTGCCACTACTAATAAAGTCAATTATTTGTTTAAATTTGAGAAATGCAGATTGGAGAGGCAACTGCAAAACAGCATGTGTGAGTTTACCTTGTGAAACTGGAGTGTGTTTTTGCATACTACCATGTTCTTTGTGTCTCCACAGTAAGTGGGTGAACAAAAGTTAAACGTGTTCTACCATCTGTTAGTGACAGTGAAACAAATGTAAAAATAAAAATTGTTCATTTTTTAAGAAGTAAAAGTGTCATCATTCCTGATATTGCCAGTGCCATATTTCAGGGACAGATTCCAAAGCTAGAAACAGAAGAATACGTGAGCGCTTTGGACAACATATGGGCATTAAGGACATGATGGAAGACATGAACATCTTTAGGAAACCAGCAAAATCACAGGTATGATCTCATACAAATTGAAGGGTTCGTACCTGTTAATTTTTTTTTTTTTTTTACAAATAAAACTTTGATGTTAAACTAAGATGTTAGATTTAACTGTTTTTTTAATAATTAGAATGTGATACTGAATTTTAGGGCAAATATTATGCATTTATTAATTTAATCATTGTTCAAATTCACTTACAATACAGCCAGGGGGTTGACTTTGTTCGTCCGCAGGGTTGCCAGACGTCCCTACTTGGGTGGGACTGTCCCGAGATCAGCAGCCTGATCCCGAGTCCTGCCCTGCCAGTTGAAATCCTGGCCAGCGTCTGCTAGCTGTTTTGCTTTTGATTAGCCCGTATACCTGGCATATGGGCCAATGAAAAAATTGCTAAACACTGAGCTTCTTTTGTTCAATCAAAAACTACTAAATGCGGAACTGCAATGTTTCTGTACCAAAGACCTTTTTTTTTTTTTTTTGCTCTTCAGTTTATGCGAGAGACCTTTTTTTTTTGTCCTCACCTGCCCTCAGACCATTTCTGCTGACTCAATGCGTCAATGCGGCCCTTGCAACTGAAAAGGTTGGACACCCCTGGTCTAGAGTTCTTATTTGATGATTTAAAACTTTTCATATACAAAACTGTTCAGTACTACTTTGCCATATTTCCTTATATATGACATTGGCTCATTATGCTTTAATGGTTCTGTTTATTTTGTCACTAGTGGTTTGTGTATGCTCTAATATTTAGAAGATATAATATTTATCCTTCTTATTGCTTACATTTTTTTTCTTAAAGCTACAAAAAAATAACAAGACACAGCTTTGTTATTTTCGAAAGAAGATTTTCTGGTCATTAGTTATTATATAAAATATCATCTCCCTTTTTTTTATAGATAAAATTCATGAGCTGTAAACATTAGTGGTGATAAGGGATAAACTACATGATGCTAGTGCAGAATATATACTCGAAGTAAAATATATACTTAAATAGGACTTAAAAACATAAGAACTGCATTGCAAAAAAAAAAAAAAAGACAGCAATACATTTTTCAATACTGAATTATTTTTTATGTAGTTAATACAGTTGTGTGACTCACAGGCACATGTACTCTGAGCCTTAGAATATACCTGAGCATACACTCTCTTTATGTGTTTGGATATGTTCCAGGTCTTATATGTTATTCTTGGCTTGTGATCCTTCGAAGAGTAATACAGAATTCTGAGTTCTCTGAAGTCTTTTTAAATGTGTGCTTGGTGTATAATGCAGAGGATTATGAAAAAGTCTCTGATCATAACCCAGATATTACTTGTTTCAGACATGGATGCCAAAAAGGTCACCTTGAGAGGCATCAGCTTTGAGAACACGTAATATTCAGTTGTGATCTGAGATCACATCATAATTCTTTGCAGTGCATGGCGTATTTGCAACATGTGCTACTAGTTATTGAAAACAAGTGCAACATATTGTGCCAGCCTTGAAAGCCAGTAAAGTAATTTTGAAGTGCATAGAACAGACATCAAGAGATGTCCTTAGGTATTTTCTATGTAAGGGAAGCAGTTGTTTAATTTTAATTTTAGTGGCTGTAATTTTGTAGATAGTTGTCAGAAATGGAGTTGAAATGAAGTCGTTCTGCTGCTGTTGTTTACTGGCTGGCACTGTCAGCTTTTAATACCTGACGTGCAGTTAACACCAAATAAGATTGGGTCCTGTGATAGAGTAGTGCTGAACCTGGATGCTTTTTGACTGATATTGGAGCATAATCATAGTGCTTCATGCATTACGATTGAATCCCTTTTCATTCATCCTGTCTGCTACAGTACTCCTGGCTCTCTTGTAGCCTGTAATCATACATTCATACTGAAAGTAACAACAATTAACTTTAAAACTGCAGTTAAGTCAACATCTATTGCTTTTTTATGTTGATATCAGCACTAACAATACAATAGACAACATAATTCTTTTTTTCAAGGTAGCGTGACCTTCAGAAGGCAAACTTAATCCTTGACTAAGCCTCCAGTTTATAGTTGCTTTCTTTCTTGCTTTTTTGTTTATGTCACAGAAACTGAATGTTTATAGATCTGTATGTCACAATAGCATATCATGATCATCTGCTGTGCTTGACTGGGGTGACTAGAGGTGCCATATGTTCCAAGGCTGGTTTGACTGTATAAGCTCAAAAACATCTTAGCTAATTAAGTTCAGTGTTTATCAGGTAGGCATTAAATGAAAAGTGCCTTATAATCACAATTCATACGGCATGCATATGATTACATTTAAATGGTACTGAAGTTCTGAGAATAGTGAAAATGTTTCTGCAACTTGAGGCAGAAAATAATGAAAGTTAATTAGTTTTGATTGAGGCCTTTGTGAACTTTTTAAATGTCTGCATGTTCGATCTGTGGGAAATAGAGTATTGACATTACTTCCTACATAGTCACTGGAGAAAACTGTAATTGCATATCATATGACAAAAAGCATGTATAAAACTATTAATTGATAGCAAACAGCATAGATATTAGTTCTGCAGACATATGTTGTATGTCAGATAAGACGGAAGCTATGCGACTTCCAACATGTAAACACAAATATAATTTTTAAATAAGGAAACTTCAAACACTATTCAGGCAACTAATAAACATTCTCATTCTGTTAATGCTTTCCTTTAGATGAAGGAAGGGGATATCTGTAAAAAAATGTAAAGTTGTAGGTTTTTTCTTCACAGAATTAAACAATTTATCTCAATACTGGAATTCCAGTTTCAAAGATTTTGTTTAGATTTACAACATCTCTCCACTTGCATTACTTTTACCTTATTTACCTTCCCATTTTATGTAACAAAATGTTGCTTACTATCATTTTGTTTGTCATAATTTCTACTTTTGGCAAAATGATCTCAGGAATCACCAGACCAATGTGTCAGCTGACAACTGTTGGCATCAGTGGCTACACCAGAAGTGGAGATGTCAGCATTGGAGGGATTTTTCCACTTCATATTGGAGAGTATGTTGATAAAATGTCATTCACTGAGATGCCAGTCATAGTTCACTGTAAAACGTAAGTAACACCTGTGTTATTTTTCCTATATTCATTAATGGCGTAGCAATTTAGTAGCAGGAAGATAAAATGCATGTTCAGAACTTCATTGTCTTATTTTTTGCATAGCTTTTCATTGCACTGTACATGCAGTAACTGTTATTTGATGAAATGCTGACTTTATCTCTAATTGTAAGTAACAAAACTTGCAAGCTACTGATGGCATAAGAATATGTAGAAGCCATTTAGACTATAAAGTTGCTGCTTGGCCTGAATGACCTGCACTGGTTGAGTTTTTAACTCAATGTAAAACAGAAACTGCTGTTAAACAAGGAATAGTTGGTAGGGCTTATAAAATATTGCACGATAACTATAGGAATCAATCAGAGGAGTTCCGAAAAGATCAGGGATAGAGATTAGATACGTAGTTCAGAAAAAAACAATGGTAGGACATATGTATGGCTCCCAAATATGCAACAAAGTTGAGAAGATTTAGGATTTTTGCTTGGAAGTGTTTGCATAGGTACTTTTATACCCCAGACTCCAAAGATTTTTTTCCTCAGGTAGATGACAAATGGAAGTGTAATGGGGAGAAAAGGAGTAGTGGGATATTCTTCAACAGATCACCAAAGTACCACCTCGACTAGGAATAACAAATTATAAGTTGTAGTCCGTTTATTGATCAAAATAGTAAGTGCTTTCGGGTTTTAACCAACCCCTTCATCAGACATATAACAAATGACACTACCAAGGCATTTAAATGCAAAAAAAGGCGCCAAAAATACATTTAAAATCTCAGTACATATCATTCTTGTCCACTAGATGATGGTAAAGACATACATAAATCTTGCAGTATGAATACTGAAAACGCTAATAGACTTTAAAATCAACATTGTTCTAAAAATAATAAATACGCTCTAAAAATATACACACATATATATATATATATATATATATATATATATACTCTAAAAATGTATATATATATATATATGTGTGTGTGTGTGTGTGTGTGTGCAATATGCATATATTAATTCATCATATAAAAATATATAAAAAAGTATGTATAAAAAGCATTACTAATATACTTTCTATTTATGCACATATACATAAGTATATAAATACATTTCACATATATACATACTACTATTCACACCTAAAATTATGTGTGTAAAAAACTTGCAAAGCACATTAAATAAATCAAATGCCTTCACAAAAATAAAACATACAAATATACAATAAATTTTATATATATATATATATATATATATATATATATATATATATATATATATAGAATGCATAAATAAAGAAAAATATAAATATATATATACATATCCATATATAAATAAATAATGCAACATAAATATCTATATACTTACACACAATATGTCTCTTTCTGCTTAGTGTTTCAATGGTCTGTCTCTGAGGAATGGCTTAATCGAAATTTTCTCGTTTATGCCACTACCTCTATCAGACTGCATTCGTATTATCCATTTTATTTCTTGTTTTTCTGTATAATTCTTTATATTTCCTAATCTCTTATTTCTTTCAATCAACTCTATCACCATAAAACTAAACGTATGACTTAAATCATGGTTTAATACATGTTTCGCTAATGCATTAGTTTCATCTTCACGATTTATAGCATAAACATGCTCCCTCACTCTCTCCGTCAAAGTCCTTAGTTTTTCCTATATAGAAACTAGTGCACTTTATGCAATTAGCCAAATATATAAGATCTTTAGATTTGCACTCAGCATAATGTTTAAATGTATAAGTTCTATTATTATCAGGATGTATAAAAACATTAGAACTTTGCATATATGAACATTGATTGCAACTTCTACAGGGATAAGTTCCCTGTCTTTTTGACATTATTTTGTTACCTTTACCTTCCTCATAGCAGAGCAGTCTTTTCAGTGATTTATTGTTACGATAACCATATCTAGGCTTAGAGCCAACCAAAGTTCGAATTTCTTCATTTATAGTTAAAATAGCCCAATTTCTATTGATAATATTACATATACTTCTATTATTATTATTTGAATACTGTATGTTTAACCTAACACATGCACTATTTGAATTAGTGTGCCTCGTCATCTGTACTGATTCAGTTTTATTGGTATTCTTTTTCTTAAAGTAAGGTCTTCCCTCCTTTTCTCTATCTATTACCACTGGATCATTAATAACATCACTTTCTTTCTTAGAATATCCTCTCACAGTAAATTCATCCTTCAAAATATTCAAGGTTGATCTACATTTAATGTCATCACTAGTTAATTTAGATATTCTCCGTCCTTGATTGATGACCATGTTCTAATAAATATGTGTAGGATGCATGCTAGTGCAATGGAGTAAACAATTCTTCCTGCATTTCTTCCTGTATAATGATGTTGTGAGGCTATATTCTTCCCTTGTGATCAATACATCAAGAAATGCAATGGCTTTTTTAGACAATTTGCCCTCAAGTCTCAGAAAAGTAGTAGTTTGATTAAAATACTCAATAAACAGACATAGGTCTATCTCCGTACCTTCCCATAGGAAAAAGACATCATCTACAAACCTCTTGTAATATTTAATGTTCCTAGCATAGTTAGTATCAATAATAAATGTCTTTTCCCATTGGGCCATGACCAAATTGGCATATGAGTTGGCACAAGGTGTTCCCATCACCACACCTTTGGTCTGCAGGTAGTATTTATCAGCATATACAAAAACATTGTTTTCCAAAATAAGCTCAAGTAACAGCATATATTTTAACACTTCATCCTTATTGACATTTCTTATATATAAGATCTGTCTTAAATATTCCATCCCCTCTATATTAGGTCTCATAGTAAATAACGATTTCACATCCAGGGTTATTAACCAAGTGTCAAATAACCCATTGCTGTTATTCATGCATTCAAAGAGAGTTTTAAGAAAACCTTGAGTGTCCCTAATTATGGTATATGTTGTTTGAACTATCCCTTTAAGTTGTTTTTCAACATAAATAGAGAGTGGTTCTGTTGACCACCCTCTACTCGAGACAATCGGTTTCATCGTGGGATTTTGATGATTTTTATGGACTTTCGGAAGCCCTCTAAATGTTGGAACAGGTGGTAATTCAACCAGAAAATACTTATATAGATCAGGATCAATGATGTTACACATTAGTAAATCATACAAGTTACTGTGCATGTTACTAATATTCTTATTTAGCTGCATGGAATTTATTAGCCGATATGTTTCATTCTCATTAAGCATTGTCTGCATGACTTCTTCATAATAAAGTCGATCTAATACAACAACTGCCCCACCTTTATCTGCTGGCCTGATTATAATGTCATTGTTGTTGTTTAGTTTAACTAATGCTTCAAGATCCCCTTGATTTAAATTATAAACATTCTGATTACCTTTGAATGCTGATTGACTATACATGTGTATGAAATTCCTTTCACATGCTTGTTCAAATGTTTCTAAGAGGGGGTGTAAATGAGGTACAAACACACTGGGTTTCATAAAAGAAATGTATTCATTGTCCTGTTTATCTTTACACATAATTTTTAATGCTATGTTCCTGACAAACATTTTAATGTCAAGGATAAAGTCAGTAATATCAGTTTTTCTGTCAGGTATAAAGGATAACCGTTTATTTAAAAGCGATTTTTCAAATACTCCAAGTTCATACTGAGATAGATTAATTATTAACTCAGACTCACTTGTCTCTGTATCTACATGTCTTCTTACATCCCCATTTTGTGCTAAATTGTGTTCACTAGATTCATGTTGTCCCTCTATGTGTGTCTTTGGTACAAATTCAATATTCACAATAGGACCATTTCGCTCTTCCATAGTTGTTGGCGTATTCATCAGTTGCTCCATCTGCGATTTTGATACGTCTCGGCTGCTAGCAAATGGAGATGTAAGAAGAAAGCAAGTCACCGGTCATACTGCTCAACTGGCTCTAAACTCGGTGGCTCATCAGTTCCCTCTACCTGTCTGGGAGCAGAAAAAATGGACCCCCATCAAGAGCAGCATAAAGCGGAAAATATTGGGGGATCCCATAACATCTCAGAACAAGATACAGAGACAAGTGAGTCTGAGTTAATAATTAATCTATCCCAGTATGAACTTGGAGTATTTGAAAAATCACTTTTAAATAAAGGGTTATCCTTTATACCTTTTTGATCTTAACCAAAGACCTGAGTCATATAAGTGGCTATAACTGATGATCATGTGTTTGTATATGTGCAAATGTATATGCATGATTGAGTGGAGGCACAGATATTCTTAACTGTCTGCAACAGATGCTCAAGTGTGTGTGTGTGTGTGTGTGTGTGTGTGTGTGTGTGTGTGTGTGTGTGTGTGTGTGTGTGTGTGTGTGTGTGTGTGTTGTTGTGGATGCATGTATGTGAGGAGGGCATAGATACTCTCAGCATTTAATTGCTGGAACCTGTATTCTGAGAGACTGCCTTCCAGACTATCTGCAAATATACAGAGCTGAGTATATTTTTTTGGTTATAGAGTTTGTTAATTGTTGCTTATATCTCTGTTGAAACGGTTGTCTCACTGATCTGAGAGACTGATCTGCAAATATACAGAGCTGAGTATATTTTTTTGATTTTGGAGTTTGTACTTAGTTGTTGCTTAGATCTCTGTTGAAACTGTTTTGTTCCACCCACCCTTTCTATTTTTTGTTTGTAGTTTAAATTTGGTGGCTTTTGCAGTTGCCCGCCCCAGTCCCAACTCTTTACCACATTCTACCTAATAAACTCTGCACTTGCTTTTAGTCCATTTTAATTTAATTGCATTTTTTAAACTGTGTTTGGTCTAATATTGCAACATACTCAAGTGTGCTAGCTTGCAGTGCATGTGAATTGTTTTTACTACTGTTTTTGCTACTTTTCTATAAAAAAAAAAACAAAAAAAAAAAAAACTATAAGCCTGTTTCCTACCTTTCCTGTAACTAGTGTTCCAGATACAGATTTGCTGTATCCAGGACTGTATGTAAGCTTCTGAACTCCCCAAGCCTTTCTGTGTTGGAGGGAAGCCTTCTAGCTTATCAGTGGGAGTTTTAAGCACTGGGTAACCTGTCTACCACATAAGGAGTGGTTCTGGCCCAGAAATTGTAGTTATTGGCCATTTGGGCAATCTCTTCAATCTCTCAATCAACTTTCTGATTTGAAAGCCTGCATTTGCACTTGTTTCTGTCCTGTAACTCGTCTAGTGCAGATACAGATTCTTAGTTTTAGCACTTAAATTTTCTTATTTATGCTCAGCACTTGTTCAGAACTTGTAAGCACTAAATAAGCTACTATAATTACTACAGCACTCAATCTTCCTCATTACCTAGAGGAAACCAGTTTTTGTACTTACTTTTCTCACTTGCTTAGAGAAAAACAGCTCTTGTACCCACTTCCCTCACTTATCTAGAGGAAAATATTTTTTTATTCAGGCATGTCCAAGGGTCAGCTTCCAGTGTTCTCTACTGTCTATCTGATGAATCTGGGCATCTTGAGGCAATGCAGAAATTGCCTCATGTACACAGACAACCCTCACCTCCTACCACCCAACACTACAACCTGTGAGAGATGCACTTATCTAGCCAAACTGGAGGTAAAGCTCTCTCCAACCAAGACTGAACTTGACAGTCATGAGGAGAAGGTAAACATTTGCATCACACCACAGTCATCACATAGTCTCACTAAATCTACACCACCAAAATCCACACATAGTAACACAAAAACATTCACAGAGGCTCTCAATAATAATCTGTCTAAGCAACAGAGACCTCCAAAGCAGAAACGCAAGCAACCTCCATCCCCCAACACAACCCAAATGACACATAGCCCACAGACTCAGTGTGCCACTCAACCACAGCCAATAAGGCAAAATATCGTACCCAACACACTAGTCATAGGTGACTCTATAGTCAAGCACACTGATGTCCCACTTACTAGGCTAAACAAGGAGAAGGTTACTGTCAGCTGCCTGTCACGTGCCAGGATCTGCCACATAACCCAAGCACTCAGGTCACTCCACAACAAGTACAAATATGACACTGTCATTGTCCATGCTGGTGTGAATGACCTGAGATGTACCTCCCTGGACTACATGAAAAGAGACATGGAAGAGCTCTCCGATCTTGTAGCCTAGGCAGGTATGACCCTAGCCCTAAGTAGCATTCTGCCATTGCCCAGAATGATACCGCAGTACAAGGACAAAATGATTGACTTCAACAATTGGCTAAGCTTCTGGTGTCATTCTAAGGGGATCCAGTATCTGTCTGCTTGGGATGACATAGTCGACAGACCACGATGCTTTGCCACAGATGGCCTGCACCTGTCTCCCCTGGGATTCCAGATACTGGTTAAGGCTCTTGCTGCCCCTATAGTGCTTTTTTAGGCAAGGTTCAAATAACAAATTCACCACCATAACAGGAACAGGCAAGCAAAAACTGAGGGCAATGCTACTCAATGCTAGAAGTCTAAATCTCAAAATGCACTCACTCGAGGCACTCCTTAAAATGGAGAACATCGATATCTGTGCAGTGACTGAGACCTGGTTCAAGGCTCCAGAGAGTACCCCTGCACTACCAGGCTATAACTCATATCACACTTTTCGGACATGTAACCTGGACCGAAACACCAAAGGCAGAGGTGTGTCCATATTCATTAAGGATATCCACACCTCCAGGCTAGATCCACACCTCCAGGCTAGTTGCTCAGCATAATGTATCTGAGGTTATCCAAGTGCAACTAACTCTGGGCAAAACTGCAATCCAAATTGCAGCTTGCTACAGATCCCCCACCATGCCCCAGGATTCCCACTACTCTTTTCTTGATGTACTGGAAAATATTAGGGTTCAACCAAACACCCTAATAATAGGCGACTTCAACTATCCCACCATTAACTGGGAAAACTACTCGTTAACCAACTCCTTAGCTCAACTTTTTCTGGAATTCATAAACTCCAATGCCCTGGATCAACTTATCCACACCCCCACCAGGGGCAACAATATCCTAGACCTAGTCATTACCAACACGAGTGACCGGTGTTCCACACCTGAAGTCAACTCCTCGTTAGTCCGATCCAACCATAAGCTGATCACCCTTGATATCCACATTCTGCCTCCACCCCCCATTAAGGAAACCACAGTAAAAAATTTCTCCAAAGCCAACTTCATGCTTCTTAAGACAGAAGTGGTGAACTTCATGACACCCATGCAAATGGACAATACAGTTACAACTGCTGAAGCCTACACAAATGCACTCTATAAGCACTTACACAAGTACATGGATCATGCTATCCCAAACAGAACCAAGACGCTATCCTCCAAAAAAAGGAAGCCAATCTGGTGGTGCCCTGCCATAAACAAACTGTACAACAGAAGGAAAAAAGTGTTACAAAAGAGAGTAAAATCCCATGAGTGGAGGAGCTCCCTGGTCAGCCTCAGTAAGAAACTGAGATCCCTTATAATATCCTCCAAAGCTAGCTACAAAAACAAAATCACCACTAATTCCAAGGGCAGCCACAAAGTATTCTATAGCTATGTCAAGAATCTAGATGGCAACACCCAGATCTGCTCTGAGTTACAGCACAAAGGCAAGAAAATTACAGAACCAACTGATATTGCCAACATCCTAGCAGATAGGTTCAGTGCTAACTTTACCCCTCTCTCACCCCCTATAGGGCCCATATCTATACAGGAAGAATGCAGAGTCCCTGTAATCACAACTACGCAGGTAAAAACGGCACTATCTAAAGCCAAAAACACAGCATCCATCAACCTATTAGCCTGATGAGCCTGGTATGCAAGGCCATGGAACATATCATCATGGAACTCATAAACAAAGACATTGGTAACCTCCAAACTCTGGATCCCACCTAGCTCGGGTTTGTGAAAGGCAGATCATGCCTCTTGAACCTGATCAACTTCTTTGAGGCAGTCACCAAAGCTGTAGATGTGGGTAAGGTGGTTCACACAGCCTATCTTGACCTCGCCAAAGCTTTCAACACCATCCCCCATTCTGGAATTATAGCTAAACTCATTAAACTAGGTATAAATTCCTACATCACAAGATGGGTTGCCAACTGGCTCACTGACAGAGCCCACACTGCAAAAGTTGCAGACTCCAAATCTGACCTCAAAGCAGTGACAAGTGGAGTACCACAGGGATCCATCCTGGGACCTCTCCTGTTTTATATCTACTTCTCCGAAGTACAGGCTAACACAGAAGGCCTCTGGCTAATGAAGTTCACAGATGACTGCAAACTAGGAGCCATAGTCAAGTCCCCAAATGATGTGGACATCCTACAGAAGGACCTCGCTGAGACAGATGCCTGGTGTCAGAACCATGGCCTCAAGCTCAATGCCAAAAAGTGCAGTGTCATCCCCTTTGGTAAAAACTCTGTACCCATGAACTACCACATAGGCAGCAATCTACTTAACACCAAATGTGTGATAAGAGACCTTGGGACCCAGGTGGACAGTAGTCTCTCCTTTGATAACCACATCATCACAGTAGTCAGGAAGTTCTTCTATGTGGCACACCTCATCATAAAAGGGTTCTCATCCAGGAAAAAAGAGGTCATTGTTCCCCTCTACTCAACACTCATTAGACCCATTATAGAGTACAGCACCCCTTTTGGAATGTACCTCACAAAACATCTGCAGCAGCTGGAAAGGCCACAGAAGTACCTCACAAAGAGGATTACTGGCCTCAAACAAATGCCCTACACTGACCGCCTCAAAAAACTCCAGCTTTACTCCATAGCATATCACCTACTCTGAGGTGATCTCTGCCTAACATATAAAGCTATGTCAAACCCAGAGCTGTTGGACATGCTACACCTAAAGAAATCCCAATCCCTCTGAGCTACAAGCTCTAGGGACCTAAACCTTGTCACCACAATAAACAGGACATGCTGGAGAGATAGATTCCTGTCCCAGAGACTTCCCATACTCTGGAAGAGGCTACCCATCTATGTCAAAGCAAAGTTCTTCATTAGCACTCTTCAAGAAAAATCTTAATGAGTGGATGGGAAATAGGAAATACACCCCGGGGATCACTTCTGTGTCTCTGCTCGACAGTAGCACAGGAAAATAACTTTCTTGGGTGGTGTAAGCCAGGGAACCTTTTTGTCTAGGCTTATGTAGGCCCTTGGGCCGATAGCCTAGTACCTACTTATGAACCTATGAACCTATGTTCCTGATTCTGCAGAATGTCTCTGATGTTTTGTGTCATATTTTTGCCTGTTACGTATAAAGTTTGTTTTTTCTGGTAAATCAGTGAGGTTTGTATTCAGTAAATAACAGACAGACATTTGAGTTTCAGACTTACCGTTCAATAAACATGCTAATGCAAAGCTTGTTATTCTAGCAATTTTTAAGTATACAAAGTCAATACCTGTCCATTATTTTTGGTCACTTTTCTACCATTATTTTAAGCTTTTTTCTTGATTCTTAAGGTAAGAGGCCAATACATATGTGAGGTGGGGGGGGTGTGCTCTGTATTATGACAGCAGTGATTTGAGATGGAAAATCCCTATGTGGCAGTTATTTATTTATTTATTCATTCAATGCAACTAAACACCTGAGTTTTGCAGTCAAAATCATATAGGTAGCTGTAATTGACAATAATCAACTGTCCTTGATTTTGCAGAATATCTGTGATGTTTTACATCATATCTTGATCTGTTCCTTGTAAAGTTTGCGATTTCCTTACAAATGAATGTGGATTGCAGACTTAATAGCCTTCAAAAATACAGCTTCTGTTCTATATTCTACTAAAAACTCTGCCAGTGCAGATCCTTGACTTAGGATTCTCCTTTCTGTTTGTCCATACTCTGATATCAAGCCTTGATAGGGATGGCAGTGTCTAACCTGCAGTCTAAATGTATTATTGGCCTCTTACCATTCTGTTATGATTCTGTCTCTAATTAATTGCTCCCAATATCTTGGTTCCTTTTCCAGTTTTCTCCAGTAAACTTCAACCCCCTCCTGCCTATTCTCTGTTCCCATAATTTCAGGGCAAATAAAATATTGCATTATAACTATAAGAAGCAATCAGAGGAGGTTAGACTGGATTGGGAAGAGAGAGACTGGATAAGCAATTCACAAAGAAACAATGGGTGGATATATATATGGCTTCCAAATATGCAACAGAGTCTAAACAATTTAGGATTTTTACTTGAGAGTGTTTGCATAGATATTTTTAAACCCCAAGCACACTCCAAAGAATTTTCCTTCAGTTAGATTGTTTGTTGGAGGTGTGATGGGGAAGAACGATGTACTTGGAAAGACATTAATTGGGAGCATAATGAGTTGGCAGTCTTTAAAAATTCCCTGCAGACTTTATCAGAAATACCGAGTAAGCAAATTGGTGTAACCAAGGAAATTATCTTTGAGCTAAGATATATAATCTGTATTGCCTAGACATAGTAAGGTGTTGCTGAGTTTAATTCTGGTGGCTGCCAAAAAAGGAATTTCTAGAAAATGGAAATCAAAGTCTTAACCAACTTTATTATAAGTAATATATGGTAACAAAGTTAAAAGAATAGGAAGTGGGATCTTTTGAAAAAGAGTAGGAGCAAATTATATAGAAAAAAATGGAAATTGTGGTAACAGTACATACAGAATAATGTTTTAATGGGAAAATGTGGTTTAAGGGAAGGCAGAAAATGAATGAGCTGTGCAATGATTGAGTGACAATGACTATATAGAAGATTATATGTGATGTATACATTTTGCAACTCATATGTCAATATGGTTTGTTTTCATTTATATGAATGTATGATTGTCTGTGTCACAAATGGTAATTCAATACAATGGTATTTGTTTAAAAAATGCAAATGTAAGGCATGTTATTCTACTACAAATCTAAGTATGTGAAGGCAGTAGCTGTTCCTCATTTTGCTTTTGTCCACCATTATTTTTAGCTTTCTCCTTGATTCCTGATATGAATTGTTGAGACATATGTGGGTGGTTGCACATTATTCTGACAGCAGTGAGCATAGAAGATACATTCCTGTGTTGCAGTTTTTATGTGTTTATTAATTCATTCATTCATTGAACACAACCATATACCGGAGGTGTATATCCCTACAAGTGACTGCAATTAACGGTCACATCTGTGGATGTATGTGTAGAAGGTTAAAATAAATTGCTGTTGTTGTTTATTTTATTACATTTTGTTACATTCTGGTATCTGAGTTATATACAGTCAACAAAGTTGGCCTTAATTGCTAGGTAGAGGGGTTGCCTGTAGTTGAGTGTGATTTACACTGTTGACATTCATCCAAGTTAAGTAATCATTATTTTAGCTTTGCAGAGGTACTGTGTATTTATGTGAAGCCAGTGTGTGGCTATTTTAATGCAATCTGATATCTGAGGTGTGTATGTTCAATAAAGTGGCTATAACTTATGAGCATGGGAATTGTTTGGGATAAATTAAAATGTGGGAGAAGGGTTTCAGTGTATCTAAAAGTAGCAATTGGCCATACCTTTTTTCATTTTCCATCACAGTCATACATTAGCATTGTACTCGATAAATAGGTATCTGTGGCAGTCTGGGCAAGATGCATGAGATAGATGATTATTGACAGATTATTGTGTCGAGTAGGTTTGCCATATAACAGTGCCTGTTTCTTTGGTTGGTTTTTTGGCTAAGATTTCTTCTGTTTTGTGTTTGCATGTACTCTTTGTCTCTATGTCAGTTTAGTGCACTTGCTTTGGTTTCTTCTCCCAGTTCATCAGCTATATAATATATTCCCTGCCCATTTATACTTTTACATTGATCCTAGCCTAGCACCAAAAGAGTACAAAGACGGTAACTATCTCTCTTTGGTGGGGCAGGAAACCAGGCACTGATTTCAAATTGGAGTTGTATATCCTTGCATTTGTCTCCACAATTTACTGGGGAACTACTCTTTTGTTAACTAGGGTGGCATAGTGGTTAACGTTGTCACCTCACAGCAAGAGGTTCTCCAATTTGATTCTCAGCTGGGGTGCCTTCTGTGCAGAGTTTGCATGTTCTCCCTGCGTTCGCATGGGTTTCTTCTGGGTACTCCAGTTTCCTCCCACATTCTAAAATATATGCATCTGAAGCATTTCTCCCTGGTCCTCCACTGAAAATAGTCTCTGTGGAGCCTAGTTGGACTTTCCTGGTTAACAAATGTTAAATAAATAAATAAAAAACTTTGAACATTAAGCTTTAGACACAACTAATTTCCTCTTATATGAAATATAAGACTGAACTTTTTCTCTTTTTCATGATTTTTTGTTCAGACCATCATTAAATCAAAAATGGGTGCCTAGTAACTCCTAGATCCTCAGCTTAATTCAGACTTATTACATAAAATCTTGTCAAGTTAGGGTGTGTTAACAGCAGTGGAAAGGGGAAGCTAAAAAATAAGGCACAAACATGTGAAAAGGAAAGAAAGAAGTAACCTATCTGAATGATCCAGGATAAGGAGAAAACAGAGGGGGGCACAAGGGAAGTATCAGGGGGACTAGTGTGCAATAGGTGGGTCCATGCAGTCCTTTATCTAGAGCTCCATTTCACGTTAGGTTGGACTTGTTAACTGCAGTTAGACATATGAGATGTCTACAGTCGGTGATGTGGCTTTAACAGGTAGGTACATATTGAGGCAGGCTGTGGATGAAAATGAATAACCACATCTGTTAATTGATCATAGGTAATGGTCATTGACTTGTTTTAATAAAGCCCCACCCCATTCTAGTTAACTCCACCCATTCAGTTACTTCCTGCAGCATCTCCCCACCACACACCACATCTGCTGATTTGAGGTCACTAGCTACCACTAAATTTGTATAAAAACAAAGAACTTGAGTGAAAGGTAATTACCTCTCTAGCAATGTTCATAATGCATATCCTTTATGCACATGTAAGTCAATGTGAGAAAAGAGTAAATGCTTAAGCAGGGATATGAGGGAAGATTTGTTGCTTGACTAATCAGGATAAAACAGATGAACATTCGTGGGTTCAGTTCAAGCATCTTTCTTTCACACAAACACATCAGAAATGAGGCTTTGTAACTTAAACTTAAATAAACTTATAAACAGACTCACTACCACACTCAGACATGTTAACACTATGGCTGTTCTCTCAAAATTGCACTGCTGCCTGCACGTGTTCAGTATTTCTACGCACGTGCTACATCTGCAAATGCTTCTTAAAGGTACATAGACATGGTCTGCTCTACAGATTACCTGGGGCCATCTACCTGGCTTCCATTTGCCTTTCCACATTTTTTATTTTTTTTTGCAGAATTACATATTACTTTTAGAAGGAATGGAGCATGCATAGGTGTTGTTGATTCAAAGTTCAAATGGTTCATTTTGAGTAACTATAAATCAAGCTGTGATCATTCAAAACTTTGTTTTTATCCCAAGTTATATAATGAGCATTAGTAAATCTGTTTGCTGAGCTGGTATTAGTTTTCCTTAAAATATTAATGAGAAGTCACTTAAATGTTGGCCCAATGCTTCAATGAACAATACAATATCTTATATAGAAATACTCTACTAAATCCATAATTAATTTCTTTAGAAATGCAGTATGCTTGCTAATGATATATCATTGTTATCAGTCTTAGGAGTTAGGACATCTTTCAAAATCTCTACAGGTCAATCATGCAAAGCATCTAATCCATTCTGTATTAGAAATAAATATATATATATATATATATATATATATATATATATATACATGCACGTAAACATGAAAATCACAGTAAGGGCAGCATGAAAAATAGTATCTTTTTGAATAGCTCTGGGTGACTATCAAGTGGTGAGCATTTAATTACTGCAATAACAAGAAGGCTGAACCATTCCCTCCACTGGTAGCACTTTATCCTGTGTTACTTCTGGTCTAAAATCATCTACCTTCTCAAAGAATATCTCTATTCCCATTATAAAAACACTGAACCTTCTCAGCTCTTAAACCTATGTTATGGAACAGCCATCCCAAGGACATAAGGACTCTATTAGTCTTTAACTTTTTGTCACCAAAATTGGAAAACAATAGACAAAGGATATTAAAATGCAATTAAAAATAAAAATAAAATAAAATAAAAATGCTAGAAAACATCTAGAATCATGAGTATTGTGATTATAAATCATACAAGTATGAATAGAGAGGTAATTATTTCTCCTGAAGTTATTATAACTTTGTGATAACAGTAATTAGGGAGCGCAGGAGGAAAAAATCCTCTGCATGGTAGGTGTGAGAGTTGTATTCCCCCATGGAAATGTTTATTAAAAACTTGTTTAGCCACCTTTCAAGCTGCTGAGTTGAGATTTTTCTTTTTATGATTTCTGCTTTTACAGTACAGTACAATATCCAAACACTCTACCACATAGCTTATCTCCTTTACCTCTCTATCATAAAAGTTATGGCCAATTAATTTGGCTAAATATGGGCACTGAAGTTTAATTTTTCCATTTACATGTGTATTTACTACCTATAACAGACATCTTTCTTACTATCATAATCTGAAATCACTTTATCATGATGTATTCTTATAGTGATCCATCATCTTATTTAACTAATTTCCCTCCTTCACTCAACACCTTTTTTCTTCTTTCACTCATTTACTTTCAATGTTAATAACCAGTCTCAACAATTTACTTTTTTTTCTTCTGAGCTTTTATTGTTTTTCCCAGTCATTCTTATTACTATTTGTGTTTTTATGAGGAAAGCAAGAACATTCAAATATTAATGCCAAAGGCTAGATACCTTTGGCACACATGGCCAGCTACTGTTATTTATGTATTTTGATTTTATTATCTTCATGCTGTAATTGTGTTACAATGCAATGTTATGCTACATTGATAAGGTCAGCATTGTGCTGCTGTATTTCTTTTTACATTTGATTTATAAGATGTACTCTTTTTCTAACTTTATTCTGATATGTTATATAATTAGAATGCTGTCAGTTATGATTATTGTCTGTATTGTAGTGCTTTATTATTCTTCTTACTCAGGCCTGCAGAGAACCTGTAAGAACTAGCCTACCTCCCTGGTTAATGGCTGAACAAAATGACAATAATTATCCAAGTGTGTCATAAAGGGGTGCCAGGTTATATATTCTTGCAATCACAGACCATAGAGTGGGCTGGAATTCCAATGCCTGACTTTCTATAGCTTTGGTTCTACAAATAATTGAATATGATTTGGCTGTTGTGGCAGCACTGCAGGGTAGGTTTTGTTGCTCAAAATAGAAATGGTTGATATCACATTATCTTACGTTAAAACAAATGCATGTGCAGAGTATGGGTAGATGTATTCTAATTCAAAGTGTCACAGTAGTACAAGGTGACTGTTTTGTTACAGTACCTAAACTGGGACACTCAAGGGCTGCACTGGGAAGCCAGGTCTGCGATCATGTGTTCCTGGCCTCCAGGGGTGTGGAGATAGGGCCACCATGTCATCTCGCACACAGGGCTGACCATGGGCATTGGGTCAGCCTCCTGTCCTTCAACTGGCCCTTTTATGACAAAGGGGTGAACTGGCATCACGGAAGTCTGGATGAGGGACTGTTTGAGGCCTTGCAGTCTAGCAGAGTTCCACGAGGCTGGTAAGGATTGGAGGGAAGCGTCCCTGAGAGGCTCTAAGAGCACAGGTGATGCTGCACGATTTGGCAGCCTTCCAGAGATATATAACCTGGGAAAATAGCTCTCTCACCTGTGTAGAAGTGGAAGCCCAAAGGGGGTCCATCCCAATGGAAGTCCGGAAGGGAGAGAGAAGCAGAAAGTGGCTGGCTGGGATAGCTCACACCTGTGTGAGGGGGTCCGGACCATGGCCCCCCTCTGGGATGGGAGTCCAGAAAGGGAGAGAGGTGGAAATTGGCCAGGCTGGGAGAGCTCCTGCCTGGGTGAGAGGGTCTGGATCATGGCACCCCAGATGAAAGTCGGTAAGAGAGTGCTGGGCAGATGGCTGCAGGGACTGGAACACTCCTGCCTGGGTGAGCAGGGTCTGGCAGATCCCCTACAACAGAAGTCCATATGGGAGAAACTGGCAGATCACTGCGGGGCCTGGAGAGCTCCTGCCTGAGTGAGCTGCATCAGGCAGAGCCCCCAAAATGGAAGTCCATAAGGGAGTGACTGACAGATGGCTGTGGGGCCTGAAGAACACCTGCCAGGCAGGGTGGAAGGCATTCAACCTCACCCTGTACCCAACTGCATCCCCAAAAAAACACAAAGTCCCATATCTGCTCTGGATGGAAGACCAGGGGGACGCTTTGGCAGGCTTTTCTGGCATTGGAGAACTAGGCATAGCTCCTCGTGGTCCCCTGCAGAGTTCCTAAGCCAGCAGAGAGCAGAAAAAGCAACTTTCTTGATCATAAGTATTTTTTAAACTTTTTAGTTTGCATTTTTCGATCTTTTGAGCTTTTCGACTACTGTTTGTGCCTATATTACTGTTTTATTACCTTATTTTCCTGTTTTTGTGAGCTTATATTGTTGATTGCACTTGTGGGCTAAAGTATTGCTTAAAAGTAACAAACAGGCTAATACACTCAAGTGTACCAGCCTTTGATAGCAATTTAGTCGAAAACAAAGCATTTACTGCATTTTTTCTGTCTGTTTGCAAAAAAAAAACAAAAAAAAACAAAAAAATATTTCTCCTTTCCTAAACTTTCCTAGCTAGTTGTTCCAGTGATCAGATTTTGCTGATCCCTGGGCTTTGTATTTGGTTTCTGTGTTCCTCCATTTTCTTGTGTGGCCAGAGGTAGTTTCTTTACTCACCAGTGGGAGTGGGGAGTACTGAGCTGCTAGAACAAAACAAAGAAAAAAAACTAAGGGTAATGCTGCTCAATGCCAGAAGTCTCAACCTCAAGATGCATGCACTCGAGGCCCTTCTCAGTATGGAGAACATCGATGTCTGTGCTGTGACAGAAACCTGGTTCAAGGATCCTGAGAGCACCCCAGCACTATCAGGTTTTACCTCATATCATGCGTTCCGGCCCCAAAACCTGGACAATACCAAGAAAGGAGGAGGGGTATCCATATTCATCAAGGACACCCACACCTCAAGATTGGTGGCATCGCACGATGCATCGGAAACCATCCAGGTGCAATTAACCATAGGCAAGACTGCTCTGCAATTTGTAGCATGTTACAGGCCACCCTCGCAAACTCAGGAACCTCATATGGCCTTCCTGAAAACACTGCAGGGGATAAATGTATCTCCGAACACCATCATACTAGGTGACTTCAACTACCCTAATATAGACTGGGAACACTACTCAAGCCCAAACACTCTAGCCCAAAAGTTCCTGGAATTCATAAACTCAAATGCCATGGAACAACTAGTCACCATCCCCACAAGAGGAGAAAACATACTTGATCTCATCATCACGAACATGGGTGCACAATGTTCAACGCCGGAAGTATACCCCTCACTGGTGAGATCTGATCACAAACTAATCTCGCTGGAGGTCTTCATCCCGCCCCCACCCGAAATGAAAAAGACCACAGTAAAGAACTTCTCGAAAGCCGACTTCACACTTCTAAAGACTAGTGTGGTCTCCTTTAAGGCCCCTGAGCCGGCGGTTAACATTACTCAAACCGCTGAATCACTTACAAATGCCTTCTACCAGCACCTGCAGGGCTGCATGGATCAGGCAATCCCAAGCAAAACAAAGACTCTTTGTACCAAAGGCAAGCGTCCAGTCTGGTGGACCCCAGCCATAAACAAACTCTACAACAAAAGGAGAAAGCTACTACAAGATAGAGCAAAATCCTTAAAAGGTAAGACACCGCTGATCACTATAAGTAAAAAGCTAAGAGCTCTCATAAAATCATAAATAGCTAAGGACTCTAAAGACAACCATAAGGCATTCTTTAGCTATGTCAGAAACCTAGGAGGAAACTCCCAGATATGCTCAGAATTAGTTCAAAATGATGTGAAGATTACTGATCCTACAGACATTGCCAACATACTGGCTGAAAGGTTCAGTGCAAACTTCTCCCCTCCCCTAAAGGAGAGATATCTATACCAAATGATTGTAGCCCCCCAAACATCTCTAACGCCCTGGTGAGAATTGCTCTCTCCAAGGCAAAGAACACAGCATCCATAGGACCTGATGGTGTCCCCGGCTGTGTGCTCCATGAACTCAACGAGGAATTAAACCCACAGTTAGGACAGCTGTTTAATCTTAGTCTCACCTCCGGATACGTACCCAGGGAGTGGCGCACAGCAACTGTGGTCCCACTCCACAAAGGCGGTGCCTCCACCGACCCTGGAAATTACCGTCCCATTAGCTTGACAAGCCTTATCTGCAAAGCCATGGAGAGGATCATAATGGATCTCATAAATAAAGACATAGGGAACTTGCAGACATTGGATCCAACCCAGTTTGGCTTTGTCAAAGGCAGATCATGCCTTCTAAACTTGGTTGACTTTTTCGAAACAGTCACCAAGGCCATTGACGAGGGAAAGGCAGTCCATACAGCCTACCTAGACCTGGCGAAGGCTTTTGATACAATACCTCACTCGGGTATCATTGAAAAACTCATCAACTTAAATGTAAACCCATACATTACAAGATGGGTTGCAAACTGGCTGAGTGACAGAACCCACAGGGTCAGAGTTGCTGGCGCCATGTCAGACTCAAAGCCTGTCACAAGTGGTGTCCCACAGGGCTCAGTCCTGGGCCCACTCTTGTTTGGCATCTACTTTTCTGAAGTACAAGCAAACACAGGAGGGTTATGGCTGACAAAGTTTGCAGATGACTGGAAACTGGGCGCCATAGTTGAAAACACATCCGACACAGATATCCTTCAGAAGGGTCTCACAGAAATGGATAACTGGTGCCAGAGCCATGGCCTAAAGTTAAATGCCAAGAAATGCATAGTCATACCCTTCGGGAAAAATAAGGTTACCCCTAGCTACCATATAGGTGGCAATCCCCTGAACACAGAAGAAGTTATTAGGGACCTGGGAACCCAGGTTGACAGTAGCCTTTCATTCGACACTCATATTGCTAAAGTAGTTAGGAAGACCTTCTACATTGCCCACCTTATCATGAAGGGATTCACATCTAGATCAAGGGAAGTCATAGTCTCCCTATACTCATCACTCATCAGACCAATGATCGAGTACAATGCCCCATTCGAATGTATCTGACCCGACACTTGCAGCAGCTGGAGAGGCCACAAAAGTTCCTCACCAAAAGGATAAAGGGTCTCAAAAATCTGTCTTATGCTGCCCGACTGAAAGAACTCCAGTTATATTCAGTTGCTTACCGCTTGCTCAGAGGTGACCTATGCCTGACATACAAGGCCATGTCAAACCCAGATATGATGAACATGCTTCATCTCAAAAAATCTAGATCCCTCAGAGCCACAAGGGCGGGAGACTTAAACCTCGACACGGTTATTAATAGGACGTGCTGGAGGGATAGATTCATCACCCAAAAACTCCCTATGCTGTGGAACAAAATCCCGGTTTATGTGAGGCAGAGCACCTCGCTGGCCTTGTTCAAGAGGAATCTTGACCAATGGATGGGAGATCGCAGATACACCCTAGGGGTTACCTCAGTGTCACTGCTCGACAGAGGCACAGCAAAATAATGGGCATAGTTTCTCCAAACTAAAGGGGTGGCGTAAGCCACAAAACTATGGGCTAGGTTTATAAATGCCCTCGGGCAGATAGCCTAGTATGAACCTATGAACCTATGAACCTATGAGAGCAGACCTGCCCCTCAGTGGCCAAGGAGAGTTCCGCGAGGCCAGCTGGGAATGGTGGAAGGCTCCCCTGAGAGACTCTGAGGGCATGTGCAATCCAGCATTATTTGGCATCCTACAGGAGACATAGAGGCGGCAGAGTTCTCCCAAGGTGAGGTGGGGGCCGTGACTGGGGAAGGATTTCTCAGCAGGGTCAAAGGGGAGGCCTGTAGGGGCTGGCCCTGATGGAAGTCCATAAGAGAGCAGCTGATGGATGGCAGTGGGGCCTGGGGAGCTCCTGCCTGAGTGAATAGGGTCAGGCAGAGACCCCACGATGGAAGTCTGTTAGGGAGCGACTGGTGGATGGCTGCGAGGCCTGGAGAACTCCTGCCAGGAGGAAGACATCTGACCTCACACCGTACCAGATGGCATCCCAGAGAAACTGTAAAGTCCCCAGAGCTGCTCAGGATGAGACAGCAGAGTGACTGTCTGTCCCGGGAAGCCATGTCACCATTCAGACTGAGCAGTCCAAACCGGGACATTTCTGCATCCCAAAAACAACACTCGGGATTTCGGGACAGAGACTTCCAAACTGGGACTGTCTCTGAAAAAGCAGGACTGTTGGTCACCTTGCAGTAGTATGTAATTATTAGCCCAGGCAATATAATGTATTAACAACCATGAGAATTGGGTGGCTATTTGTACAACAGCAGCTAGAGGGTCAGAGTTCAGACAGTTCATAACATTTCTGTCTTTTAGAAAGAAATCATTCTAATGTGATAATTCACTTCTTTTGGGTGATTTCTCCCCTCTTCAGATTAGTGCAATTGTGGAGTTGGTATATATAAGTTCAGCAGGTGTGGAGATGTAGATGTACTTACCCTTCTGCAGAAAACACTTTTCAGGTTTCTGTGTTTTTGACACTATTTTTTGCTGTCATCATCTCATAGTTGAATTGAGTAGACCATGTATTTGTGAGAGCATGATGGCACAGTGTGCAATGGGTTGCAGGCCCTGCTAATAAAATGATGGCATATTGCAGGAAAAAGAACTGTACAGTAATGCTTTACAGTCATGCTTTTTTTTATAAGGCATTTGTGCATGCAACACCTAAGCAACATATTACCTCCTGGTGGTTGAACTACCTATGGAAAATGTGGCTGTGCTGTTGATAAGGGATTATCCTTTCTAATGTCATACTTTATATTAACACATTTTATAAAATTCAGTATTAGGAATCAATGTATGTCTCTATGTATGAATGAGGCATTTTTCTGTATTCATAAAATTAATACCCAACAAGAAACTGTGTTTATCACATCAGGCAGATTGCTTATATATGGTATTTAACAAAGTATAATAGAATATCACAATAGAAATTAGAACTCAGATATCTCACTTTCGTACTGCTGAACTAACTGTTAAATGCTAT
>NC_056737.1:48361435-48383935 GCF_019279795.1 Protopterus annectens | reverse complement strand
TAGACCCCCTGCAAAAATGTAAGGCAGTGTTTTTTTTTTTTTTGCTGTTTTTTTTTGTAACATTTGTTTTTTTCATTGATTTAAACTTCGGGAATGTGATGGTTCAGTGATTTCTCGTCTTGTTTCTGTGATTTCGGTAAAGTCAAATTTTGGTGATCCAAAGTAGTCTCCTATGTATATGTATATACAGATATATATATATATATATATATATATATATATATATAGATATATATAGATATATATAGATATATATGTGTATGTATATATATATATATGTGTGTGTAGTATTATAATTTCGACTTGATATGCACGCAGATGAAAAATTCGAAATACAGATGTTTGAATTTTCATCTGGTTGAACATCTCAATGTTTGAGAGTTCATATTACTGAATGTACTGTGCATTTGCTAATATAAAATTGAAGAATTGTACAGTGATCGTGGTACAGTGTGTTAGGGAAATTCATACCTTTCCTCTCTAGCACATGAAATCTATGAATTTAGATGCATGGCTTGGAACTCAATAATTTCAAAATTATGCATTGCAATTTATGGATTGTACTATAATTGTAATTACTGCATTTAGTACTTATTATCTTCAGTTATTCTCCTAATGTTTGTGAAGAAGAAAATGCATACAATTCCACATTACATCAAATCTTATTTGTATGTACTACAGGATAAAGTTCATGCCTTTTATCAAACTGTTATGCAGCATGGAGTTCATAAGTTCATAGGTTCATGGATGTTTACTAGGCTAACAACCACAAGGGCCTTTTTAAGCTTAGCCATGCATCCCAAATCTCTGACAAGTTCTGATACCCTTGATAAGTGTAAGCAAGGGTTTAGGAGATCAACCATTTACAGATTACCTGTGTCCATTAGAGACATAGGTGCCAAACCAGGGATTAATTTCCAGTTTCCCGTCCAATTGTCCAACATGCACTTGAATTAGGTTAGTGAGGAACTATGTTTCACATGGATTGGGACCCTGTTCCATAGATGTGGTAGTCTCTGGGATACATATGTATCTCTCCAACAGGCCCTATTTATATCACAGGCAAGGTTTAAGTCTTTAGAACAGGTAAAGATGGTGCTGTTTGTTTTGTGAATAAGCAGAAGGTCCATCAGAGTGGGGTAGGGCCTTGAGGTGGTCTGCATTGGACATTTTACTTATGCCCTGTATTCTTTTAGTGAGTTAACTCTGTGGAAATTCCTACTGTTGGATTTGCCTGGTTAGGTACATACCAAAGGAGGCTCAATGATAGGTCTGATGAATCTCAAATACAGTGGAACAATGACTTTTTTGGACTTAGATGCCATACCTTTGTTTATACATTGTGCAATACAAAATGATTTCCTCACCACTGCATACACATGATGATCAAAGGCTGGATTACTATCTATGTGTGTCCCTAAGTCCCTGACTACTGGGTCAACTCTAAGGGGCATGTTGTCAATATGATCATCTATAAATATAGTCAGCCAGAGATCACTGACATTGGCCTTGACTTCTGCAAAGTAAATGCCAAAAAGGAGCGGTCCAAGGACTGATCCTTGAGGGACTTCACTTGTGACTGGCCTCTTTGTAGAGGTGGACTCCCCAGTTCTAACTTCCTGAGTCCTGTCTGTGAGCCAGTTGGCTATCCATTGGGTGACATACGGGTTTGTACCTAACCTCTTGAGTTTGTCAACAATGGCCAAGTGAGGTATTGTGTCACATGCCTTGGGCAGGTCAAGGTGGGGAATGTGAACAATTTTGCCCTCATCCATTGCTTTGGTGACCTTCTCAAAGTCATCCACCAGGTTGAGTAAGCATGATCTGACCTTGACGAAACCAAACTGGGTTGTGTCCAGTGTTTGGAGGTTTACTATATCTCTATCTATCATCTACATGATAATTCTTTCCATGGCTTTACATATAAGACTAGTAAGACTTATGGGTCTGCAGTTTCCAGGGTCTGCAGATGGCCCATCTTTGCGCAGAGAGATGACTGTTGCTTTTCTCCATTCATGAGGAATGAAACCTGTTCAGAGGCTACTAGAAAATAGTAATTCCAGAGGTCCTGATAGGTCATGTTTCATGCTATTTAGAAGGCATCCTGGGATATTGTCTGGGCCATTGATGCAGTGTTCTTGCTGTTAGAGAAAGCATTAAGGACCTGTTCCCTAGTGATAATAGGGGGAGTTATATTTGATGATATTTCCTGAGGGAAGGTTGAGGGGGAGAGAGGGGTAAAGTGGGAGCTGAATTTATCAGTCAGGAGGTTTGCTATGTCTTCTGGATCAGTATATTTGGCTCTGTTTACTATGAACTCTACACACAATTGTGTATTGCCTTTGAGGTTGGGGAAATAGCTAAAGAATGCTTTGTGGTTGTCCTTGGCCTGGGAGGCCAAACCTACCTCAAATTTGGCTTTGGTAGACTTTATTTGTCCTCTCAGTTGTTTGGTTAGCTTGATGAGAGTGCTTTTATCATGTTGGGTGCTACACCTCCTAATTTTTGCCATGATTTTCTTCCTCCTGTTATACAGCCTATTGATTTTGTGATTCCACCAGAGTGGCTTGTTTATTGAGTTAGTTCTGTACTTCCCGGTGGCTACAGCTGCCTCTATGCAGCTATTAACATGCTTGTACAGGGTTTATGCAAACAGTTCTGCATACGCAGTCGTGTTCTCAGGATTTATGGGGGCTTGAAATTTTGCCAGGTTCTCACTTAGTAGCAGGAGGTTAGCCTTAGAACAGTTCCTGAATATTCCAGGTTTAGCTGGGGGTCCAGGTTTTATTTTTACTTCAAAGGAGGCCATTGAGTGGTCTGACCTTACTAGGGAAGGCATTAGATTAGGGGGTGTGCAGCACTCACCCATATTAGTGAGGACCAGATTCAGTAAAGATGCACCCCTGGTTGGTGTATTGACTATCTGGTCCAGGGAGTTTGTGTTTACAAAATACAGGAATCTCTGTTCATGTATATTTGGTGTTGTATAGGATTCCCAGTTAATAGTGGGGTGATTAGTCACCCATGAATATGGTATTGGGTTGGATGGTTAGTGTTTATAATAAGTTTAAATACATGGTATGGGTTTCCAGGGTCATAGAGGGGGACCTATAGCTTGCAAGGGATTGGTATTGGATTTTGCCTATGGTGATTTGAACATGGAGCAGCTAAAGTGCATTGTCCTGTTTGACAAGCCTTGAAGTATATTTATCTTTGATGTGAATAGAGACACCTCCACCTTTAGTCCCTGCCTGTGAAGTAGTAAGCCTAAATGTGTGGAAGGCATTATAATCTAGCACTGTTGGTGAGCTCTCCGCAGCTTTAGACCATGTCTCAGTGCCCACATGGATATCAGCATTCTCTAGGGTAAAGAGAGCTTCTAGGGAGTGGAGGTTTTTGTTTAGACTCCTAGCACTGAGCAGTAATACCTTTAGATTTTCTTGGTTTTGATTTGCTATGTCGGAAGTACTTTCAGATTGGGATTGCCTAAAAAAGGCACTATGGGGAAGACAATGTTTTAGCTAATATTCGAAAGCCTAGAGGGGAGAGGTGCAAACCATCCCTGTCAAAGCAGCATGGTCTATTGACCATCTCCTTCTATGCTGACAAATATTGCACCCCTTTAAAATGACACCAGAAACTAAGCCAATTATTAAAGTTAATCATCTTTTATTCATATTGTGGCATCATCCTTGGAGAAGGTAAAATGCTGCTCAATCCTAGACTCATACCAGCCTGAAACACATATTCTGAGGGCTCCATGATGTCTTTCATCATATAGTCTAGGGAGGTACATCTCTGGTCATTTACTCCCACATGGGCTATGATTGAGTCATACTGGTAATTGTGGTCCAATGACCTGAGTGCCTGCGTAATGTGGTGGATACTAGCCCCTGATAAGCAACTGATCATGACTTTCTCTGTACTCAGCCTGATGAGAGGGACATCAGTGTGGCTCATGATGAAGTCTCCAATGACTAGAATGTTGGAGTGTGGTGGCTTGTCTTGTGAGCTTAGAGCTAGAGGCTCCATGATATGTAGTTCTATGTGTTGATGTGGGTGTTGTTTTGAAAGAGGGCATTTGGGGCTGCTGAGGATATTTGTTATGTGTACTTCATCTACGAGGTTTTTGTGGTTTAGGAAGGCTAAAATTAAGTGCCTCAACGTATGTGGGTCAATATGTCTGCTTTGAATTGTGTGTGATGGGTGCAGCTTGTGTACTACTGACAACATTATTGACATTCGGAGCACTTTTATGTGAGAGCTTTGCCTCCAGTGACATTGTATAAATACATCTCTCACATACCATATTAGTTTGTTTGAGAATAAACTGGTTGCCAGTAAACATGAGGCAATTTCTACATTGCCTCAGGATGCCCATATCTAACAAGCCATTAACAGAGGCAGTAGGAAAGTTCATATCCATGGCAACAGACCCTTTTTATTGATTAGACAGTTGGAGTAAGACTATCAATCACTGACAGGAGTATCCAGTTTGCAGCTATGGGGACAGTGCTTGTCACTGTAAACTAGTTCTCCTGTCTGCAGCTAGGTACTGGAGAAATTTGAAGTGTGCTTTTATAGTAAAAACGTCTGAGTCTATACAGAGCACTGCCAAACATTTGAGAGGAAACCAATACACTGACCCTGAAAATTTAAGGATGAAGTATTTAGGCGGATATTCTGAAGTTAGAAACAAATCAAGCAGTACTTACTGATAACAAAGAATTAACTTGCCCAAAATGATGAAAAGAGGGGAGTCATATGAATGGCTACTGCCTGGCTACTACTAATGCTGGTCTCATCACAGCTTCACTTTGTTGAGATACAATCCTCCTTTGCTTCTTCTCTCACCAGAAGCAAAATGTTAGCATCAATCCCAAAATGAAAATCAGGCCACAGCCTATTTAGTGATCCGCAGTCTTGTCCCAGATGATGCAAGGGTCTGTAGGCTTGTAGCCTTTTACTTGTAGATGCCTTGAATAACAACCAGACCAATCAGGAATGTTAAGCACAGACACTCACTTTCCAACCAGAAACAGTCAGGAATCAATGCACTCTGCTCCTACTCTCACCAGGACCAGAATATAAGCACAGATTCCAGGCTGTCAAATATAAAGAAATTATTAGGCTTTCTGGTGATCAGCAGTCTCAAGGAAATAATGTCCCTGTACTCCTTCTCTCACCAGGAGAAAACAGAAGCAGTAATCCCAAGATGAATTCTGAGGGGCAGAATGTGGGCTCTCCAATAACTGGTGGTCTTGCGATAGATGATTAAATGTAAGATGAAAAAAATGGTTTATCCTAAACACTGCAGTGTGCACTAAGCAGGTAGATATGAAAGTGGGTAACTTAAGTTTTAGTTGTCTAAGTGGAGAGCCACTATTTTTAAAAGAGCAAGATACATTGAAAGGGGGTGGGCACTTTTGTATTCTGGTACTATGGAATACAGTGGGATGGCCAATAAATTTAAATAGTTGAAGGGGAGTGATTTTACAAAATGATAGCTTTATGCTTACTCACATGAGCCAGTGAAGGAGAGAGGGAAGGAGATATATGGTCAAACTAACATAATGGGCAAGCAACTAGAAAGACAATGGTGTTTAAGAACACTACAGTAACAAGGTGGGAGAGTGGGAAAAATTCTGTCTGACTCACAAGAGACACAGCTCTGGTCTCTTTTCAAGTTTTAATATTCAATTAAAAGCAGAACACAATCAAAACACAGTGTAAAGAAAACAAATGCTTGCTCACACAAGTCAGTGAAGGAGAGAGGGAAGGCGATATATGGTCAAACCAACATAAGGGGCAGGCAACTAGAAATCTTGGGGCAATGTAGAAATTGCCTCATGTACAAAGACAACCCTCTCCTCCTACCACCCAACACTACAACCTGTCAGAGATGCACTTATCTAGCCAAACTGGAGGTAAAGCTCTCTCCAACCAAGACTGAACTTGACAGTCAAGAGGAGAAGGTAAACACTTGCACCACACCACACTCATCACATAGTCTCACTAAATCTACACCACCAAAATACACACATAGAAACACAAAAACATTCACTGAGGCTCTCAATAATAATCTGCTAAAGCAACAGAGACCTCCAAAGCAGAAATGCAAGCAACCTCCACCCCCCAACACAACCCAAATGACATGTAGCCCACAGACTCAGTGTGCCACTCAACCACAGCCAATAAGGCAAAACAACGTACCCAGCACACTAGTCATAGGTGACTCTATAGTCAGGCACACTGATGTCCCACTCACCAGGCTAAACAAGGAGAAGGTTACTGTCAGCTGCCTGTTGGGTGCCAGGATTCGCCACATAACCCATGCACTCATGTCACTCCACAACAAGTACAAATATGACTCTGACATTGTCCATGTTGGTGTAAATGATCTGAGATGTACCTCCCTGGACTACATGAAAAGAGACATGGAAGAGCTCTCCAATCTTGTAGCCCAGGCAGGTATGACCGTAGCCCTGAGTAGCATTCTGCTATCACCCAGAATGATGCCACAGTACAAGGACGAAATGATTGACTTTAACAATTGGCTAAGCTTCTGGTGTCATTCTAAAGGGATCTGGTATCTGTCTGCCTGGGATGACATGGTCGACAGACCACGATGCTTTGCCAGAGATGGCCTGCACCTGTCACCCCTGGGATTCCAGATACTGGCTAAGGTTCTTAACACCCCTATAGTGCCTTTTTTAGGCAAGGTTCAAATGACAAATTCACCATTGTAACAGGAACAGGCAAGCAAAAACAGAGAGTGATGCTACTCAATGCTAGAAGTCTACATCTCAAAATGCACTCACTCGAGGCACTCCTTAAAATGGAGAACATCGATATCTGTGCAGTGACTGAGACCTGGTTAAGGCTCCAGAGAGCTCCCCTGCACTACCAGGCTATAACTCATACCACACTTTTTGGCCACGAAACCTGGAGCAGAACACCAAAGGCGGAGGTGTGTCCATATTCATTAAGGATATCCACACCTCCAGGCTAGTTGCTCAGCATAATGCAGCCGAAGTTATCCAAGTGCAACTAACTCTGGGCAAAACTGCAATCCAAATTGTAGCTTGCTACAGATCCCCCACCATGCCTCAGGATTCCCACTCCACTTTTCTTGATGTACTGGAAAATATTAGGGTTCAACCAAACAACCTAATAATGGGCGATTTAAACTACCCCACCATTAACTGGGAAATCTACTCATGTACCAACTCCTTTACTCAACGCTTTCTGGAATTCATAAACTCCAATGCCCTGGATCAACTTATCCACACCCCCACCAGGGGCAACAATATCCTAGATCTAGTCATTACCAACATGAGTGACCGGTGTGCCACACCTGAAGTCAACGCCTCATTGGTCCTATCCGACCATAAGCTAATTACCCTAGATATCCACATCCTGCCCCAATTAAGGAAACCATGGTAAAAAATTTCTCCAAAGCCAACTTCAGGCTTCTTAAGACAGAAGTGGTGAACTTCATGACACCCATGCAGATGGACAATACAGTTATGACTACTGAATCCTACACAATTGCACTTTATAAGCACTTACATGAGTGCATGGATCATGCTATCCCAAACAGAACCAAGATGCTATCCTCCAAAAAAAGGAAGCCAATCTGGTGGTCCCCTGCCATAAACAACCTGTACAACAGAAGGAAGAAACTGTTGCAAAAGAGAGTAAAATCCCATAAGTGGAGGAGCTCCCTGGTCAGCCTCCGTAAGAAGCTGCAATCCCTGATAAAATCCTCCAAAGCTAGTTACAAAAACAAAATCACCATTGCTTCTAAAGACAACCACAAAGCAGTCTATAGCTATGTCAAGAATCTCAATGGCAACACTCAGATCTGCTCTGAGTTACAGCACAGTGGCACTAAATATACAAACCCAACTGATATTGCCAACATCCTGGCAGATAGGTTCAGTGCTAACTTTACCCCTCCTCTCACCCCCTAAAGAGCACATTTCTATACCGGAAGAATGCATAGTTCCTGTATTCATGACTGCACAGGTAAAAACCACACTCTCCAAAGCCAAGAACACAGCATCCATGGGACCAGACAACATCCCATGCTGCATTCTACAAGAACTACAGAACGAACTGGCACCCCACCTAAGTACCATGTTCAATCATCACCTCAACTCAGGCTTTGTGCCTGCTGAATGGTGCATAATGACGGTAATCCCACTCCAGAAGGGGGGAGCCACTATGGACCCCAGGAACTACCGCCCCATTAGCCTGATGGGCCTTGTCTGCAAGGCCATGGAACATCTCATCATGGAACTTATAAACAAAGACATTGGTGATCTCCAAACTCTGGCCCCCACCCAGTTCAGGTTTGTAAAAGGCAGATCATGTCTCCTAAACCTGATAAACTTCTTTGAAGCAGTCAACAAAGCCGTAGATGAAGGTAAGGTGGTTCACACAGCCTATCTAGATCTTGCCAAGGCTTTTGCCACCATCCCCCACTCTGGAATTATAGATAAACTTACTAAACTAGGTATAAATCCCTATGTCACAAGATGGGTTGCCAACTGGCTCACTGACAGACCCAACACTGTGAAAGTAGCAGACTCCAGATCCAACTTCAGACCAGTGACAAGTAGAGTACCACAGGGTTCAGTCCTGTTTGGTATCTACTTCTCTGAAGTACAGGCTAACACAGAAGGTCTTTGGCTAATGAAGTTTGCAGATGACTGCAAACTAGGAGCCATAATCGAAACTCCTAATAATGTGGACATCCTACAAATGTTATTCACTGAGACAGATGCCTGGTGTCAAAGCCATGGCCTCAAGCTCAATGCCAAAAAGTGCATTGTCATCCCCATTTTGAAAAACTCTGTACCCATGAACTACAACATAGGTGGTAGTATACTTAAAACCAAAAGTGTGATAACAGACCTTGGGACACAGGTAGACAGTAGTCTTTCCTTTGATAATCACATTGCCACAGTAGTCAGGAAATCCTTCTATGTGGCACACCTCATCACAAAGGGTTTCTCATCCAGAAAAAAAGAGGTCCTTGTTCCGCTCTACTCATCACTCATTAGACCCATTATAGAGTACAATGCCCCTTTTGGTATGTACCTCACAAGACATCCACAACAACTGGAAAGGCCACAGAAATACCTCACAAAGAGGATTAATGGCCTCAAACAGATGCCCTATGCAACAAGAAAAAACACCAAACTGTTTAAACCAAAACAAAAAAGCGAGATGAAGAAACGAAGCGTTGAAATACAGACCAAACTTATTTATTGAGCGCTTTCGGAAAGGCTAGTACCTCTCCTTCTTCAGACATACAACATACTAATTAAGCACCATTTTATATTAAATGCTCCATGCTTATTCAATTAAAACAATTAACAACCGCAACTTAAAAGGGATATTCCCCATTTAAAACTCATAAAATACTTCTTTTTATGGCAGACACAAATACAATAAGAACGGACAAAAATTGACCTAGCATAGCTTCAAGCTTGTAATAGCAAGACGACATAGCCTAAAATTACACATTCGCAGAAAATGTATATTAAATTAAATATTCATAAGATAACCATTAATCATATAAATGCATCTAATAAACTTGCTATAATATTGAGACATTCCAATTATTCTATGATAAACAGGGGCAATACGAGCAGGAAAACATTATAAATGTTATAAACATTAAAAGATGCTACCAATGCAGATTTTATAGACCTGTGTTCTCAGACTTTCAAAAACAAAACCAGAAATAGTCTACTTTAGTATATCATTATAAACAAAAATCACATTCTACTAATATGAATATGAACTGATCTCTTACTAAAACTAAAGAAGAGACACTATTCTAATAATTCAATCAGCTAGGGCACAATACAAAACTTATGGATTAGAATCGGAATAATTACCTCTTCAGGGCCAAATATTTTAAAACACATTTAACAGACACATAGTCATTCAGCCATGGGGGTACATAAGCTGCCGGACTAATTTGCCAAAATAATTCTTCCATTTCCAATTTAAGCTGCTAGGGACTACTTCTTTGGTCAACTAATACTTGTTGTAATATGGCAAATTTAAATCTATGTTCTGGGAACTCTGCAAGGTGCCTTGCAAGAGGATTTGTGGTGTCATTCTTGCTAATAGCATACTGATGTTCATAGATGCGCTGCTTCATTTTTCTCACTGTTTTCCCTATATAGAAAGCAGTGCATCCTTGACAAGAAGCAGAATAAACTACCCTTTTTGTTGAACAAGAAAATTTGCCATAAATTTTATAATTCTTATTCCTGATTTTGACCTGTTTTTCAGTACTGAGGTGTCTATATTGTTGGCAAGCTCCACACCTAAACATCCCTGTAATTCTACTTGATGTAGCTTTATTTTGATATTCAAAAAGAGCTTTGAGATTGACATCTCGCCTATAGGTTATTTTAGGTTTGTCCCCAAGAAGTTTCATCAAACCACTATCTTCCACTATTAAAGCTCAATTTTTATTAAAAATGTCCCTTATAAGAGAACAATCCAGACTATAAGTACACAGGAAGCTAGTATGGAGACTTTTTATTTCTGAGTTGGTGGTACTGTGACTTTGGCCTTTAGTTTCATCATTACTAGCAGAGATGTTCACAGACAAAAGGGGTTTAAAGTGGCCTGTGTGCCGCTTAAAAATTACTTCAGAAGAAATTCTTGCTACCATAGATGAAGGATAACCTCTTTTAACAAACATAGATTCCAAATGTTCACATTCTTCGATGAAATCAGTCTCATTAGAGTCCATCCTAGCTGCCCTCACCATTTGGCCTTTAACGACCGCTCTCTTTTGGTGGTGGGGGTGGCAGGTAGTGAAATGGAGGAATGAATTGGAGTAAGTTGGCTTTCTGTATATGGTACTTTTAAACTTAGGTTTTAATACATCCTTATACAAATGGATGTCTAGGAAGTTAATATGATTTTGTTGCAAGTTATATGTGAATTCAAAAAAATCAGTCAAAGCAGAAATTGCAGTAATGAAACCTTGAACCGAATCACTGGGACCTTTCCAAACTAAGAACATGTCGTCTTGGTAACGTGTGTACCAAGCGACATTGTTCTGAAACAATCTGTTATTAAAGAGTAAGGTCTTTTCCCAGTGTGCCATAATACAATTAGCGAAACTCCCTCCGCAGGGTGACCCCATAGCCACCCCCGTCTTTTGTAGATATAGTTGTCCATCAAACAATGTATAGTTGTTGGTCAAAACTATCTCTAAAAGAGTTTTGACTACATAAATAGTAGTTTCACTAACTTGTCTCTACACCATAAAATCCCTAATCCATTCCAAACCCAAACTTTGGGGTATAACCGTGTAGAGGTCCTTAACATCTATTGTTAGAAACTTATATTCATGATGGAAAGGTATTTTACTTAACTCAGTCAAAAAACTCCAAGAATCCTTGCAAATTTGCAATTCTTGTTCAACTAGAGGTCTTAAAATGCTATCAACATATTTTGCACACCCATAAGTAACAGAACCTCGCCCATCAACTATTGGTCTAAATGGGGGGTCTATAATCTTCTTATGTATTTTGGGTGTGCCAAATAGGACTGGTGTTCTAGGAACTAACATAGTCAAATAATTATATAAGTCCATATCAATAGAACCTTCCAAGAAAAGGTCTTGGAGTGTAGACTTAATCTTTCTATGTGCTATATTTAGCTCGTTATGACTGACTAAATCATAGGCTGTGGTGTTCAGATGTTTCTTCATATTTTCCACATAGATGTTATAATCCATAAAGACCAACCCACCCCCTTTGTCTGGTTTCATCACTCTTATGTTACAGTCTCGTAGTAACTTAATAAAGTCACGTTGATAGTTATTGATGTTACTATTAGCTTTCCTGTTAGTAATGTTATTATTACTTAGGGCTCTGAGATTGATCTCACACATCTTCTCAAAAGAAAATAAGTTGAAATGAAGTGGTGGATTGAACAGACTTGAAACCCTAAGTGGATTTGTAAGAGTGGAACTTGCCCCCATTAGGGCATTCAAGTTGAGTATGCGAACATATAATTTTAAATCTATTATAGTTTTCACAAGGTCCATATTAGAATCTGGGACAAACGTTAGGCTCTTGGAGAAAAAATCAACCATATCGTGGGGTATGTTCAGCTCAGTATAATTATAAATGTGGAAGTCTCTTCCGGAACTTGAAATAATTTGTGGACTCCCCAGGATTGGTTGGATTATCTCCTGTGCTGATTCCATTTGTTCCGTATATGACCCTGATTCTTGTTCGATCTCAACTTCACCTGTTGGTTGTTCTGATGCATTGAAAAACCCTGTTGGTAACTTGTTCCTGGCTGATTAATATCAATACCCTCATGCTGATGTTGAGTATGAGAGTTATTATTGTTACTATTGTGAATATTATTATTATTAGAAATATTATTAATTCTCTCACTCCTACGAAGAACCGGTACTTGTTCTGTACTGATGTTAGGTTCTTTGTTTTGAGAGATGTCATTAAACTGTTGAATATTACCACCAGATTCAGCAGGGGCTCCATTTAAAACAAAAGGCTGAAAAATAACAGGTGGACGAGGGTATGCATTTTTATTTGCATACTGATTGACATCTCTTGCAATTTTTTTCTTTTTAATATTCAGTAATTTAGCCATGGTGGCTTCAATGCTGGTGAAAATCCACATAAAGTCATACTTATAGCGACGAAAATCAGTACTGGATTTAATTGCATGTTCCAGTATTTCCAACTTGCTTTTAAGAGTGCCAACCTCAGTTTTGTAATGATTAATCAGTAAACATATAAATTCCAGCCCTTGTTTATCAAATAAGTTTAAAAGTGCACAATGGAAGTCGGACCCTTCCACCAGGCCAATAGGATACCTCCATTGTCTGAGCCCCTTTGGAACAAGTTTTTTTGCTAAGCACTCCTCAAGATACGCTATTTCAAGCTGTAACTTCCTACAGCGAAATAACTTGTTGTCAAAGTCATTAATAATAATGGTAATATTACTCATCACAAGTGCTTCTTCCTGGGGTGAAGTATTCAGAATAGTGTCATTAAAAAAATAGTTGTTACTTAAAAAATTCCCAATAGAAGGAAGGGAATTATTTCCTGCTTCTTGGATGTTATCGCTGCCATTGCAGTTAGTAACCTGCTGAACCCGTAGCCCTTGGTTCAGTTGAATGTCTCTCAAAACCATAGCACTTGCGGCTACATTATCCCTAGGTGCTCCGTTGTTTGTTGTTGCAGCACCTAAGGACTGGTTGGCATCCGATTCACTTCTTCGAGTTATGTGCCCTGTGCAGACCATCTCAAAAAACTCCAGCTTTACTCCGTTACATACCACCTACTCAGAGGTGATCTCTGCCTAACATATAAAGCTATGTCAAACCCAGAGCTGTTGGACATGACCCACTTAAATAAATCCCAATGCCTCCGAGCTACACACTCTAGGGATCTAAACCTTGTCACCACAATAAACAGAACATGCCGGAGGGATAGATTCCTGTCCCAGAGACTTCCTATACTCTGGAATAAACTACCTATCTATATCAAACAAAGCTCTTCATTAGCACTCTTCAAGAAAAATCTTGATGATTGGATGGGAAATAGGAAATTCACCCCGGTGATCACTTCTGGGGCTCTGCTCGACAGTGGCAAAGGAAAATAATTTTCTTGGGTGGCAAAAGCCAGGGTACCTTTTTGGCTGGGCTTATATAGACCCCAGGGCTGATACCCTAGTACCTACCTATGAAACTAACCTTTCCATCACATAAGCTGTGTCAGAGTCTGGGTGAGCTTTTCCAGCAAAGGCATAGATTAACTACTAGGCTACTTGCCCTTGTGGTCCATTTCAAGCCTAGTCAGTTTTCCTTTCAAGGATGAGAATCAAACCATGTACCTAGTGACTGTGAGGTAAACACCTTAACCATTATACCAACCCCATATATCATGACAGATCCTTATACAACAAGTCTGCTCCAGCCTCCTATTGTTCTGCTTTGCTAAGCTTTGCAGTGACTTTATGACAGCAGACAATGCCTTCTGCCCGTATTCTGTATACGGCAAAAATACTTTTATTTTCATGTTTCAGATATGTACACAAACAATGAACTGATTTTTGATTTGACAGGTCAGAATTGTCACAAGCACATCAAAATATTATATCAGGCAGTCTGCAGTCTGTTGTCATAATCAGCTAGGGAATGAAGCAAACTAACATGCTCTGGTTTGCCAACTACTTATAAAACAGATGCAGTGTATACGTGTGAAACTTCGCATTTTTCTTTTCACCTCTGTATGTGGTTGAATAAACATTACCTCAAGGTTCTCTGATCGGTATTTTACTGAATTTGTGTAAATGGTATATGACATCAGTGAGGTCACCTGCGCCATTTGTATTATACAAAAGCTTGCCCTGCTATGTGTGACTAACTCAGATGTGACAGCCCAACTTACGCTTTGAACTTGCTTCACTCAATTAGAATCCTGCATGTTAAAGTCCAGCCCTCTCCCCAGCAACTCCAAGTCTAATATCATGCTCTTATATGGAAAAAAAAAACACTTCTCTTCAAACTTAGTTACCAAACTGGGAAACCTATAGAGATATCAGATTCATTTAGTTATTGTGGTATTTACCTTTCAAAATTCACTTGATATTCACCAGGTTAATATATATATATATATATATATATATATATATATATATATATATATATATATATATATATCAGGCATTTCCTGACTACTTCATGCAGGGAAAAACTATGGTGATGTGCTTCTGCTCCCCCAGAACTGTTTGGCTTTATCTTGCATGCTGCATTATCTCCCTCCTTACATTATTAAGTAAACAAGTTATAACATCATACATCAAACAAATTTGTCATTCTGTCCAAACATGTAGAGTAGTGGTACATGTAGAGTACCAATAAATGTAGTGTGCCAGTACATCTAGAGCACCAGTAAATGCAGTGTACCAGTACATGAAGAGTACCAGTACATGCAGAGTATGAGTACATGTATGTACCTGCATATGTAGAGTACCTGTACATGTAGTGTACCAGAAAATGTAGAAACCAGTACATGTATGGTAGCAGTACATGTAAAGCATCAGTACGTGCAGAGTGCCAGTACATGTAGTATATCAGTACATGTAGAGTACCAGTAAATGTAGTGTACCAGTACATATAAAATACCAGTGAATGTAGTGTACCAGTACATATAGAGTACCAGTAAATGCAGTGTACCAGTACATGAAGAGCACCAGTACATGCAGAGTATGAGTACATGTAGCGTACCTGTATATATAAAGTACCTCCACATATAGAGCATCGGTACAAGTATAGCAGCAGTACATGTAAAGCACCAGCACATGCAGGGTACCAGTACATGTAGAGCACCTGTACATGTAGTGCACCTGTACATGCAGTGTACCAGTACATGTATAGTAACAGTACATTTAGAGCACCAGTATCTGCAAAGTACTAGTAAAAGTAGAGCATCAGTACACGCGGTGAACATGCACATGTAAAGTAACATTACATGTAGTGTACCAGTATGCATAGATTAGAGTAGTTTGAAAACCAGCACATGTAGAATACTAGTAGATGTAGAGCAACTGCACATGTAGTGTACCTTTTCATGTACAGTAGCAGTACATGTAGACCGTCAGTACATGTAAATTACCAGTAAATGTAGAGTACCAATGCATGTAGATTACTGCTGAAAGTAATGTACTGGTACATGTAGCGTACCAGTAACTTAAAGCACCAATACATGCAGAGCACCAGTACATGCACAGTATCAGTACATGTAGAGCACTAATACCTGAGTGTACCAGTACATGTAGAGTACCAGTACATGTAGGTCACCAGTACATGCAGTGTGCCAGTACATGTAAATTACCAGTATATGTAGAGTACCAGTACATGTAGAGTACTGTTAAAAGTAAAGCACTGGTACATGTAGAGTACCAGTAAATGTGGCATACCAGTACATGAAGCATATGATATTAAGTACATGTAGTGTATCTGTGTTTGTAGAATACCTGCACATTTAGTGTACCAGTACATGTTTAGCACCAGTATGTGTATACTAGCAGTACATGTAAATCACCAGTACATGTAGAGTACCAGTACATGTAGTGCACTTGTATATGTAGTGCACCAATACATGTTTAGTAGTAGTACCTTTAGAACACCAGTACATGCAGAGTACTAGTAAATGTAGAGCATCAGTACATGTAGTGTATCTGTACATGTAGAGCACCAGTACATGTATAGTAACAGCACATGTAAAGCATCACATGCAGAGTACCAGTACATGTAGAGCACCAGTACATCTAGAGTATCAATACATGTAGAGTGCCAGTATATGTAGTGCACCAGTACATGTATAATAGCAGTACCTGCTCATGTACAGTAGCAGTACATGTACAGCGTCAGTACATGTAGTGTACCAGTGCATATAAATTACCAGTATATGTAGAGTACCAATACATGTAGAGTACTGCTGAAAGTAATGTACTGGTACATGTAGAGTACCAGTAACTTAGAGCACCAGTACATATAGAGCATGAGTACATGCACAGTATCAGTACATGCAGAGCACCAGTGCATGAGTGTACCAGTATATGTAGAGCACCAGTACATGTAGAGTACTAGTACGTGTAGTGTACCAGTAGATGTTGAGTACCAGTACATGTAGGGCACCAGGACATGCAGTGTACCAGTACATGTAAATTACTAGTATATGTAGAGTACCAATACATGTTGAGTACCATTAAAAGTAAAGTACTGGCACATGTGGAGTACTAGTACATGAAGAGTACCAGTACATGTAGAGTACAGGTACATTGCTCTAATGAACATTTGCTGACCAGGGCTTAACAGCAAATTAAAATTATTTCACCTAAACATTGTGCTCCATTTATTGCCAGGATATAGTTATGATATAATAGGAAACACATACACAGTCCCTGGGATTCATGATTAATCATGTAGGATTTGTGCAAAGCCTACATGATTACAGCATGCTAGTGTGATGATTAGTTGAACTCACTGTATATGCATGTTGCTCTGGCAAACCTATTATGGGAGCATGTTTGGACAGCTTATATGAAGTGAGGGCAAGCTAATTATAAGAAGTAAGATGAAAGGACATTAAATTGGGAGAATGTAAAAAAAATGTAAATGCTAATAGTGCAAACATAAGAGTGAAGGGAGGGTAAATTGACTAAATGTACTAAGTTAGTGCAGTCAAATATGATTATGCCACAAAGAAACATTTGAAACATAAATACTTCCAAAGTGGTGTATTAATAGTTAATCCTGTTCTCAGTTCTTTCCCATGTACATAACTAAAAATGGTCATGCTAATAATAATGTGACATATATATATATATATATATATATATATATATATATATATATATATATATATATATATATATATATATATATACAGTGCTGTTGTACTCTTCACTTCATCATGTATAATCAAGAAGAAATGAGTCCTATGGCTGTTATGTCATGCACATTAGAAAGGGACATTTTTTTATCATCTGTTGTCATTTGACAACCATAGACAGGGTATATATTAACTTGAGATGTGTGTTAGATAGACATGTGTTTTATATTCATGTACATCCTAAAAGGTAATATCATAATTCTCAAAATCCACAAGTGACAAATGACAAAACAGATCTGACAACATTGCAATAATTCAATGTTTGCATTTGTAAATGGAGCACATCTCCTACATGATTATACTGTTCACGCTCACAAGATATTACAGTGAGCACTGTTATAACAGCATGTAAACAACAGATACACACAAGAAAGTTTCCTAACACAGGCTGAGTCACACTTCATGATGATCTTGCAAAATTAATATGTGAAGTAATAAAGGACATTTGAGGATAATGTGTACAATATGATTTTGTCAGAATGATGGAACAAATAAACCAGGAAGGCATAAAGACAAATTTAAAGCAGGTATGTGGTGGCACAGAACACAGGTGCAACCAAAAGATGTTCTAAAAAACATTGTAGTAAAATCCAGTGGCTTTTATTGATACAAGTCAAAATAAAATTTATAAGATAAGCAAAAAAGAACAAAATTGCTGCTCTATATCAAATTCTCCACTAAAAGTCCAAAAGTAACAAACCACAATTCAATTATGGCGGAACAGATCGCGATACAATGTAGCGTTATACTCTATTTGCCATTTCAAATATAATAGGTAACACACAAGCGGTTAAGCAAATCTGAGGTATAACCATAAAAACAATAATAAGTCCAAGATGCTGATGACAAAAGGCAGTTTTCACTTCACCAGAAAATAATCCAAACGCAAGTTGTTTCGATCAATGGCTTTAGTAAAAATTCAACATGGCAAGCGCTTTCACCCTAAGGCTTCCTCAGGCCAACAAACAATAATGTTAAAGTGCAGTATATATACTCCAAGTGATTATGACATCACATCCTGGTACTGTTTAAAAAACAAATCATGTAACATCACATATAACATATAAAATATTTAAAACCCATAAGGCAAAACACTCTAACAAAAAACTTAATATACTGATCATTTAAACACACTTAAAAGCCATTTAAAAATAAACTTGCACATTTGAAAGCTCGACATTTAAAAACATATACAACTATATAGCACGGAACCTTTATTTTCAACAGATAAATGCCTTAAATGCTATTAAAATCCTATTATTTATGTTTTAAGCTTCCTACCCTTTAAAATTGGTCTTAGGGGAATTCTGTCATTCAACCCTGGCTCATGATCAGCTCTGAGCCTAATAATCCATTTTATTTCATTTTGTTCTGTATTATTCTGGATATCTCACCTTCTAATGGTAGGTGTAAATTACCTTAAATTTAAAAGTGTGTAACATATATATGTATCCAAAACATGTTTAGATAAGGCATTTTTTTCTGATTTAATCCGTATGTTTTACAGGTGTTCCCTTATTCTATCCTTTAGCGTCAATCTGTCTTGCCCACATAAAATGCTGGACAGGACTGGCAAGTAGCTAAATAAACTACATGTTCAGAGTCACAGGTAGCTGTAAAGTGAAACCTGAAACACTGTGCAGTAATAGGGTGTACAAACATGGCCGAGTCATCTATATGACTACAATGATTACACTTATGACATGGTCTAGTTACGCCAGATGAAATGGTTGAATGAAAGCTGGATTCAAATCTATTATAACTGCATAACATCTTATACAAATTTAATTTATTTTTATATATGAATTTAGTTGAATCTCCGACTACTTCTTGAATTACAAGATAAGCACTTTCATCTTCTAAAACTAAAAAACTTCATCATATAAAGGCATTTGAAAGGACAGGTCTTTTTAAGTCCAGTTTCAAAGTTACCAGAGTAGTCACATGATTGCCTACCATCTGTTCAGATACAAAATATTTAAAGAAAAAATGCTGTAGCTAGAAAAATAAAGGGCACTGTAGTATATACCCCCCCCCCGGATTTACTAATCTTCCATGCAGGACTAGCTTAGTCCTGCACAGAAGTGGTATTTAGGAGCAGGATGGCAGCACACCATGCATATTAATAAGGTGTGCTGCCTGAGCTCCTAATCTTACATGGAGTGTGTAAGAGTGCAGGGGGCATGTCTGAGAGCAGAGCTCTCAGAATATACATGACTCTGCAATAAAAAACAGCAGAAAGGCCAAAAGAATGAGTGAGACCACTCATAGGTGTTAGCATACCCCCAGCAACATTCCCCCATGTGTGCAACATCAATAGTAAATACAAATGAAATAAACATACCATTTTTTTTTTAATGAATCCAATTAAAGCTAACCGTAGATGCATGGGTTTGCTCATCGCTTAGCTACGGTTAATGCAGCTTAAATGGCTGAAGAGGATAACAAGGAAGATATATGCAAATGAAGCAGTATACCAATAGTGTGGTGGGCAGAGCATTGGCCTTACGAGCAGACATTCCCGGTTCGAGTCCCACTGCAGCACATTCCATTTTCCATGTCAACTCATGTTATGATCAATATTGTAGTTGCATAACCTACTAAATAACATAAATTTGTGAACTGGAGTACTGCATTAAATGCAGATGTGAGGTGTCAGTGTCATAATGTTGCAAAGTCCACAGATAATCACGTGTCCCATACAGTATATGTACACAGAAATCATGCATACAAATGGAAGGTAAAAGGTGTAATGAATGATAACTCCATACAGCTTCCAAATCCCCCTCCTTCCCAAGAACATTAGACATTACTGTCTAAATCAGTGCAGTTGTAAGCTTGAGTAAGCACTAGTAAGCAAGTGTAAGCACCAATAAGCAGTAGTAAGCATATGTAAGCACTAGGAAGTGAGTTTAAGCCCATTTGCATGGGGGTAAGTAATGCGCACACAGGTTAAACAATATTGAAGCTAACTCTCCGTAGGCATCATTAACCAGAAGTTAGCAGTGCTCGTCGTGCAGACCCATGCAAACCCACTTACAACTGCTCAAAAGTGTCTTAATCACTCTGTATCCAACTGCCCTTGTTAAGCCCAGCAACAAAATAAATAGCCTTGCAGGTCTTGAGCTCAGGACCCCATACACTATAGTCACAGTAGTTAACTACCAAGCCATCACAGCAGTACATAAGAATGAGGTATCACCAAACAAATCCTTTCTATAGTAAAATCAAACTGAACCAGTGAAAGGAATCAGTATACAGTCATATGTTCTATAACCCACTACATAACATAAATATGTGAACTAGAGTACAGCAGTAATCTCAGATGTGAGGTGTAACTGTAATAGCATGTTGAAGTCCCCCATTAAACACAAGGGCCCCATACAGTGTACGTACACATGAATCATGGATACTAGACATATATATAAGATGTAATGAATAATAAATCAATGCCAAAAAGCAAATATAGTGCAAAGTCAATTTTAAGCAATGCTAAGCATTGCACAGGCCGGCTTAGGAGGTGTAAGCAATGTGTAGGCCAGCTAACTCAATGTGCTCAGTGGTATACCGCTTTAAACAATGCCAACCTTTGGTGAGCAGGTTTGCCCATAGCTTAGCATTTTCAAAACTGGTCAATCACAGCAAAGTGTGGGAAATCGGCCCTACTTAAACCCAACAGGTGGGAATACATCTCATAACTGGCTGGAGCTTTCCCTTGCAGGCAACATGGCAGAAAGGGAAGAGGGAGTGCGCTTCCGGGCACAGTGCTGGGGCATCCAGGAGTCCAGAGTCATGGCAGGACACTTTGTCAAAGACCATGAACAGAGAATGCTGCAGGGACAGTACCAGGGTTCCCAATATAAGGTGGAAGCCTGGGACCGTCTCACCCATGACCTCACCAGTGCCACTGGCATACCCCGAACTAGTGAGCAGGTCAGGCATCACTATGCTGACCTGAAGCTGTGTAAGGGGGGCCTCTTGGAGCAATGAATCCAAGAGGCTAGGATGGCAGGGGCTGTCCCAGCTGTGTGTAAGTATCACTCCACTATGTGTGTAATAATTGACAGCTCATGTATATCATGGATAGGTATGGCAAAATATTCCTCTTATGTCCTTCACAGCTGCAAGTGAGCGGGCCGCGAACCAGGAAGCCTATGGCTGTCACCTGGAGAGGTTGCAACACGAGGCAGGTTAGTAATACTCTTGCATGTAATGTCATAGGAAATAAGTCTTAAAGTATTAGTAAATTAATTGCCAGTATAAAACCTGTATTGTTTAAGGCAAGTACTGCATACACCAGAAAATATGGAAGGGAAGAGTCTCATATAGTTTGTATGTAAATAAAAGCATAATAGCCTGACAATAAAGGTCTAACTGCTGGACTGCATGTGTATACTCTGGTATCATATGGTAATGTAGATTTTCAATCACTTAATAGTACATAAATAGAATGTATAGAAATGTCTATATATGACTGGTGTAATCCCCAGAGGTCATTTAGTACAACCGAGTGACACAGACAGAAAACAGTGAAAAGGCAGACAACAAAATCCAAATAGCACATGCAACTGAGATGTGAACTGTTGTATTTTTAGCACACACAGCCATGGTTCGAATCCTGGCAATGGTAGTAGTCTGCATACAAAATCATATCCCACAACTTTATAGATATGTCCAGAATGCCCAGTAAAGTGGCCCATATCTGCTGCCTGTCACCCTATACCCCAGGGAAATCAGTGGAATGATCCCAGACCTATAGGCAGCAAACAGGAAATACAACTGATTGACACACATCTATGAGAACAAACTCTCCAAAATCTTACGAGAGTAATAAGCCATGCATGTCCCATTTACACCCCCGTGTTGTGCACAGTAACAGAGTGAGATGTATGTGCACAATAGTAATGTGGAATCTAGTGCTGTGTGTGGCAAAATACAGGTAGTGCTTACAAACATTGCTCACACAGGTCTGTCAGATATGAACGCTGTGCCCAGAAATATAAGAATGATACCCTGT